>NW_004955546.1:2131499-2204603 GCF_000276665.1 Chinchilla lanigera
TATATATATATTGCTTTTGCTTTCCCCTTCCTTCTTTTCTACATTCTCTCATCCCAGTTTCTCTTTACTTTTGAAGTTAATTTCCATTTTACAATATCTATTGTACATTTTGGATTTTATTTACTCTTTCAGCTTCTCACACTAGGGAGACAATATGTTTACACAAGTGTTTCTGGTTTATTTCACTTATGAGTAGGGTCTCAAATTGCATTCATTTACCTATAAAAGTCTCCAATTTATCCTTTTTTAGGGCTGAGTAGTACTCTATTGTATAAAAAGACCACATCTTCTTATCCACTCCTTAGTTGATGGGCATTTGAGTTGTTTCCAATATCTAGCTATTACAAATTATGTTGCTATAAACATGGGTACACATATATTGCTGTGGTACAATGTTTTTAATTCTTCTGGGAAGATACCCCAAAGAATAGCTGGGTCAAATGGGACCTCCAAATCCTAATTTTTTTAGGAATCTCCACACTGATTTTTACTGTAGTTGCACCAGTCTACAATCCCAGCAACAGTGGAGAAGGATTGCTTTTTCCCAACAGCCCCTTCACCATTTGTTATTGGTTTATTTCTTGATAAATTGTTCATAACTTTAGAGGGTTTTGTCTATGATCAGTTGGTCAATTTCCTTTGTGCTTTTGGGGGGAGGCACACCTGGATGGAGTGTATGACAAGAAAACTGTTCACTTTTTTACAGCCAGGAAGCAAAGAGAGTGATAGAAAGTGACCAGGGTCCCAATGTCCCCTTCCAGAGTACACCCCCAATAACCTAACTTCTTTTTCCTATGCCCCGCCTCCTACAGGTGCTACCATCTCCCAGTTGTGCTAAGTACCAGGAACCAACCCTTTAACACACTGGGGAACACTTCACCCAACCAAAGCACATGGTCATAAAGATTTATTCCTGTTTCCTTTTAGAAGTTTTATATGTTTACTTCTTTAATGTAGTTAGTTCTATGAAGCACTTTGAATTAATTTGTATGTGTGGTGTGAGATAAAGATCAAAATTCAATTTTACGTGTGTCCCAGAACCATTTGCTGGAAGGAGTGTACTCCCACACATTGATTTGTCTTTATATCTTTATTAAATATCAATTGACCAAAATGTAAGGACATATTTCTACATTGTCATTTCTGTTGAATTAAATTCTATGTGAATTTTTATGCTGGCCACACACACTTATGGTTACTATAGCTTATACTAAATTATTAAAATGGAAGTGTAAATGCTCCTACTTTGGTCTTTTTTTAAATTGTTATGGTTAGTCTGAGTCCTTTGCATTTCCATAAGAAGTTCAAAATCAGCTTTCTAATGTCTATTGCAAATGAAAAATAACTCTGGGATTGTGACAGGGATTGCTCTGAATCTGTAAATCAATTAAAGAAGCATGTTACTTTGATAACGTTAATTTAGTGGCACATGTCTGTAATCCCAGCACTTGGGAGGCTGAGGCAGGAGGATCGTTGCGAGTTCGAGGCCAGCTTGGGCTACAAAGTGAGCTCAAGGCCAGCCTGAACTGCATAGTGAGACCCTGTCTCAAAAAGACAAAAAAATAATAATAATGTTAATTTTCAGACAGTGGAAACAAGATAGCATTCCATTTACTTAGAGTTCCTTCGATTTTTGTGGCAATTTTCAGTGTAAAAACCTTAGACTTCTATTGTTGAATTTCTTAACTTAAATGATATTATTTCTTTGCTATTGAAATAGGATTGTTTCCTTAATTTCATTTTTGAATTGTTTATGATCAGTGTATAGAAATGCAGTTGATTTTTGCACATTGATCCATGCCACATTGTTGAACTTATTAGTTCTATGTTTTTTTCTTTTTCTTTTTGTCTTTGGTCTTGCTTTATTGACTTTAATTCCTTGAATTTGTCCATCTAGAAGATAATGCCATCTTTCTTTCTTTTGGAAGTACAGCTAATTCTACTTACTTCTTTCCAATCTGAATAGCTTTTACTTTTTCATTTGCCTAATTTCCCAGGATGGAACCTCTAGTGTAGTGATTAATACTTGATGAGAGTGGACATATGGCCTTGCTCCACATAAGGAGAAAAAGGCATCCAATCTTTCACCATTATGTATGCTACAAATATTAGCATGTCAGCTTTGGGGTTTTTTTTCCCTTAGGTGTTCTTTTTCACATTGAAGTAGTTCCTCTCAATTCCAAGTATTTGAATGTTTCTATCATGAAACAATGGTGGCTTTTGTCAAACGTTGCTTCTGAACCTATTGAAATAATCATGTGGTTTTATAATTTATTCTATTAATATACTGTGCTACATTGGTTAAACCAACCCTGACTTCCTGAGGTAAATTTCAAGTGGTGAAAATGTATAGTCTTTGTTAAAGGTTGCTAGGTTTATTTTGCTGATATTTTCTTGAAGAGTTTTGCATCCATATTCATAGGGATGATTGTTCTAGTTTGTTTGTGAAAACTTTGGTTTTGGTAGAGTGGTTTAGAAAATTTATCCTTTTCTACTTACAGAGGAATTGTGATGGATTGGTCAGTTCATCTCTAAATGTTTTGCAAAACATCAGTGAAGGCATTTGGACCCAAACTGTCTCTTGTTGAAAACCTTAAAATTATTAATTTGTTCACTTTGCTCATTATAGGCTTATTTAAATTTTCTATGCTTTTGTATTATTTTAGTTGTTTATTTCTTTCTAGAAATTTTTCTATTTCATCTAAATGATCTAATTTGTTCTCATACATTTGCTCATACTACATATTCCTTTGTTACTTTATCTTCTTTATTTTCATAAAGTAAGTAGTGATGGCCATCTTCCATTCACTTTTTTTAGTAATTTAAGTCCTTTTTCCTTGGTCAGTTTCTAAAAGTTTGACAATTCTTTCTATGTTTTTAAAGAAATAACTTTTAGTTTTGTGTATTATTTATGACATTTTATATTTTGTTGTTTTCATTATCATATTTATTATTTTCTTTAACTCTTGCTTTGTCTTTTTTTGTTTGAGTTTTTTTTCTGGAGTTGAAAAACTAGATTATCAGTTTATGACCATTAATTTTCTTTGAAGTAGGCATTTACAGCTATTTTTTTTCTTTAAACATTACTTTAATAGTATCCAATAAATTTTGATATGTGGTGTTTTTATTTTCACTAAACACAAGGCAGTCTTAATTTCTCTTGTGATTTCTTCTTTGATCTATTGACTATTCAGGAGGTATTTATTTAATTTCCATACAGTTGTGAATTCCCCAAATAGCTTTGCTATTAATTTCTAATTTCATTCCCTTTTGGCCAAAGAAGGTGCTTCCTATCATTTGACTTTTGATGAATATAATTAGGCGTGTTTTGTCATCTAATATAGTATCTTAAGGGTTTGTCTGTGCACACTTGGGAAAATGCGTGTTTTTCTGTTGTTGGTTGGTGTGTTCTACAGCTATATTAGGGTTAGTTGGCTAGCAATGCTGTTTAGGTCTCATATTTTATCTTCTACCTAATTTTTCTACATATTATTGAAGAGGAGTTATTACAGTATTCAGCTGTTATTGATGAATTGCTTCTTCAGTCAGTTCTGTCAGTTTTGCTTTATGTAAGTTGAGATTCTTACTATGTGCATACATGTCTGGAATCCCTGTTGTGGCCTGTGGAATTTGCCTCTTACAAAGAATATTTTTCTGTGTTTCTAGTATTAATTTCCCCTTAAAGTCTATCTTGAATTGTATTATTAAAGGCACTCTGTTTTTCTTTTAGGTACTCCTTGCATAATATATATTTTTATCCTTTTATTTTCAACCAGTTAGTGTTTTTTATTGTGAAGTTTATTTTGTAGAAGTGGTATATACCTCAGTCATATTATTTATTCATTCTACCAGTCTGTCTTTGACTTCAGTGTCCAAATTACTTATATTTAGGATGATTACTGATAAAGTACATTTTATGTCTGTCATCTTGCTATTTATTTTCTGTATGTTGTGGCTTATTTTTGTTGTTGCTGTTGTTCATTTAAATAGACATTTTAGTGTATCATCCAAACTCCATTTTAGTGTATCATCCAAACTTTTTATATCTTTGCTACATATTTTAAATACATTTTAGTTCATTCCCTACACATTATAATTAGTCTTAATACATATAAATCTCATTTTATGAATATTAACTTTAATAGTGTATAAAAATTGCCCAGCAATCTTCCGTTTTCTGCTCTTTTCATAGAAATTACATTTTTATGCATTATAAGCCCATGAATGCAGACACTGAAAAATTGTTGCTCTATGCAGTTGTCTTTTTTTAAACTAATAGGAAAAGAATTATTAACAGAGATACATTGTCTTCCATAATCCATAACTACTATGATTAGTGGTCTTATATCTCTTCATGGATATGCAAGTTAGTGTTTTCGTCTCATTTCATTCCAACCTGGAGGACTCCCTTAGGTCTCCTGCAGGATGCATCTTGAAATGAGCACTCCCTGTTGGAGGAGAGCCTGGACCCTCGTACATTCTTGCTTCACAGTATTTCTCATCAATGTTTTGAAGGTATTATCCCACTTCTGCCTTCCTTGGATTTTTACAAATGAGAATCAGCTGTTAAAGTATATTGAGGCTTACCTGTTCATGATAACTTGCTTTTTGTGCTGCTTTGGAGGTTCTCTTTTTCTCTTTAATATTTGTCACTATTTATTTATTTATTTATTTATTTTTTGAGATGGAATCTTGCTATGCAGTTTGGGCTGGCCTCAAACTCACAGCCGTCCTCCTGCCTCAGCCTCCCAAGTGCTGGGATTGCAGGTTGTGTTCCACTATCTGGAGATATTTGTCAGTTTACTTATGAAGTGTCTGTGTCAGCATAGATTCTGTGGGACATGAATCTATGGCATGGGTGCTGCAGCAGGCATGCAGAGTCCTCTCTGTCAGCATGAAAGCCAAGTCACTCCAGGATCTGCCAGCAACCAAATATGGAATACTTCAGGTTATTTGCAATGTTGGCACTTTGTGATAAACGAGTGGATTTGGGGTTACAGTTTGGGCACTCACCTCTAAAAGTTTCACCATCATTGATCTCTTAGTTCATTTACTTTTCTTGGAGGTCACTGAGGTGCTAATGTAAAGATTTGATATTTTTCATTAAGTTTGGAAAGCGCTGTAATTATTCCTTCAAACATTTTTTTCCACCCATTTCTCTTTCTATTCTTCCAACTTCTCATTATTCATGTTTTCTACAGGTCCCTGAGCTTCCAGGCCCCTGAAGCCTCTCCAATCGTGAGACAAAATGAAACTTTGTTCACTTAAGTCATTTATCTCAGGTGTTTATTGCAGCAGCAGGAACCTTGCTAATACAGTAATTAATTAAATGAGAGTTATACAATGATAGTTATTTAAATAAAAATTTTAGTAAATGGGATTCCTACATGACAAAGGTGAGAAAATAAGCAGAACATCAAACCTACACTAAATGCAGGAGAGAGATTTTGCCAAAATAATATTTTCCAGTTCAGGATAATTTGCTTTTTGATGAGGCACTGAGATGTGTCAATATTTGAAATTATATTTAGTGAGGTAGAATAAGATATCCTGGAGGACACACTTTTGGAACAGTCTGAAAAATTATATACACCAGGCAATAGCTGTACATGACTGCTTTATAGCCATCTCTGTTAAGAAAATTTGTTCTCTCTCCTGGCCACCCTTATTCTACTAATGCCTCATAAAATTCAGACATGAAACATAAATATTCCCAACCATTTTGTGGTGATTCCACAGAAAATGGAACATGGTTAAACTGCACTTTGGCATCTCTGTTGGCTCCAAAGACAGTGCACACTCGGGGGACACATCCAACCCAGCACCATGAGCCACCTTCCCATTAAAATCCCTCCAGAACAACTCATGGCAATAAAATCTATGATGAAAAAAAGACATTTCCCAACACAGACTGACTTCAAATTAGGCATCAGTGTGCCTGTAGGTAGCATAAAAATGAAATTGTCCAGAAAGCAATTTATATCTTTAGTGAACTCCAGAATGTGTAATAAATTCTGCACATTGGCAAACTTCAGTGGAAGGCTTTCGGAACATCAGGACTCCTGGGTACCATCCTGGAGTTCCTGGGGACTACACAAGTTAAAGATGATACAAGCACTCCCCATTCCAACCTCCCACAGACCATCCGACATGTAACTCCAACACCAGTGTGGAAAGCCTTCCCTTTCCTCCTCCAGGAAACTTGGTGGGAAGATTATGGAAACAGCCCAGAAGATCTTCGTAGTGGCAAAGGGAGAGCACTTGTACAAATTTTTTCATCTGTAACTCCTACTGGGAATTCTTAGGGGAAAAGAAAATAATTATTCTCTTCAAGGATAAGAAAGGAGTATGTTGAGATGGGTGACTGCTCTCCAGCTCATTCCTGAAAACTTTAACTTTATGAAAAATGCTGCCAGGGGTCTGTTTTGTTAAGAAAATCTAGATGAGGCTATTTTACCATAATCTCCCACCAATCTCCTTCCCTAATAAGTGAGGTGGGAGAGCGGGAGAGGGAGCGGGAGAAAGAAAGAAGGGAAGAGAAGAGAGAAAGAGAGAGGGAGAGAGAATTTAAATGTGACATTTGGTTTATTTGTTATTTTCCCCGAAATCTGTGTGATGTGATGTATTGTTGAGAAGCTGGGATGTAAAGAGCTTATTAAATATCACAATGTAAAAGAGAGGATATGGCATGCCTCCGGACAAGGGAATAAATCTTTCTTTATGTCTTAAATGTTTACTGAAGATCCAGTGTGAATTTGGCAATATGAAATTACAAGAGCACAGTGTCCTCCCTCTAAGAGCTTTGAATTTTAGGGGGTAAAAAAGATCATGGGAAGATGATCTGTTACATAGCCAAATAATTTTAAGCCAAAGACTCAAAACCACAGGACCACAAGAAAGGTATAAGACATGAAGATGTTTTTCAGACTCCTTCTTTTTTCCCAAAGTCCATCCTAGAATCCTCCAGCTGACCATCTTCCCTGTGCCCAGGGGACACTACTCCATTCCCAAGTGGCCTTTCCGGTAGATTGCTTCATCTCTGAGTAAAGGATGACACATGTTGTCTCTGGATTTCAAAAAGGTTCCGTTAGTGGCCAGAGATGCAGAAATGCCCAGTGTGTAAATCTCATTACTAAGGGAACTACGAAGCCACTAGATGGACTTGTTCCAGCCATTTAAAGTCTCAACATGGTAACTCTAAACAGTGAAGAAGACCTGATATTCAAGACCAGAGCCACAAATTCTCTGGGACTTTCCCTCTGACCACCGAACCTCAGAGGAGGGAATTCACTCTGGTGCTGTGGAGGAAGCTGCTGCTTGAACAGAAGGCTCTTCTCACACTCACAAGGAGAACACCCTCTTCCTCTGAGGCCCAGCAGAACCATATGCACTGCCTCACGTAACACTTTTAATCCACTATAGTCTAAGAGAGTGAAAGACAGGTGTCTGTGTCTCCTCGAGACAAGTGGGACAACATAAACAGCAATATCAGCTTATCCTTACTGAGTTCTTACTGTGCACCTGCACTGTGTTACATGAACTGCGTGAGCAGTTTGTGGCCCATTGTACTTTCTGTAGATGGTTGTCATGTTTTTACCCATCCTACACACACTTCTGCAGGGTGCCATTGCTTTCACTCAGTCAGGAGGTGGAATTTAATCCTCTCTTCTCTGACCTGAACTTGCCTCAGTGACTGACTCATGGCAGGGATGTTGGTGGCAGAGATGCCATATGTTTTCTGAGAGTGACTCTGAAGAATAGTCACCTCAGTCTTGTTGCTTTTGAACACTGCCTGCTGAGCTGGCCCCTCTCAGGATCCAACCTCTATTCCAGGGATCCACAGACCCACAAGGGCCATGTGCAGACTGGAGAAGACACGGTCAACTGAGTCCACCCTATGAGGTATCTATGCACGAGTACCAGTCCTATGAGCATAGTTATTCCAGAATTATCTGCCCCAGCCATTTGAGTCCCCATCCGGATCCTGGCCTCTTTTGCTTCTTTCAAATTCCCAAACCACACCCCATAAGAGTACTAGAAATGCTACACCCCCGTGCCACTAATTTGGTTTGGGTGGGTTTGTTACACAGCAGTGGGTAACAGACACCTCAGGGTGGTTTGAGGTAGATAATAAGTTAGCCCTGACTTAGGGATGAGGAATTTGAGGCTCAGCCTTTCTGTGTGTCAGAGCTTTATGTAAATAATCTCAATCTGTGCCTCATATTTTAATTATAAATTAATTAGTGATGAAGGGGACTAACTAACTGGTCCACAAATACACAGTCAGAAAAAGTTAAGATTTGAATCCAAGCAGACCTTTGTGAAGATTTCGGACCAACCATAGTGCCAAAAATATGTGCTCCAACTGATAATAGAAATAAAATAGTTGCTAAGTATTGTAGGTCAGGTAAGCACACAAGACTTTCTGAGTCTATTGTGATCTTCAGGGTTCTGCCTGACACTGAACAGTAATCCCTGAAATGACTCTGGGTCTGCTCATTGTAAGAAGATCAAGAAAATGAGTATTTTGTTTGTTTACTCCCACTATATTTTTGATTATTGTAGATTATATCCAAGACAAAACACCCAGCCATGTGACCACACAAAAAGGAGAATATTGTCAGAATATGTTGTTACAAATACCTCTGCAGTCTTTTTGAAAGCAACCAAGAATATTCCTATTCATACATAAATCTTGAAAAGTTCAATGAATCCAAAGCATATTTCTACACAATAATTATATTCAACAAGTCAAAAGCTCTTCTCACTACAAGTAATCAAAGCTCCTTTTGGCTTGAAATTTTATAGAGACAAATATCTGCTGATTGAGAATGAAAAAAAATGTAAAACGAAATCAACAAAACTTTTGCTACACTGACCAAGGAAAAAAAGAGAAAGAAAAAAGTTAAAAAGGCCTGGAACCTCGGGGAGGGGATGGTATTAACTATACTTTTGAAATCATGGACATAAACCACCACACTGGAAGAAACAAGGCTCTACAGTCAGAGTGGATTAAAGCTGTGGTTTAACTCCTTGAGCCTCCTTTTTCCAATACACAAGCATAGATAAAACCAGTACCTATCTCAGCATCTGGAATTAAGGAGTTGGATATTAAATGTCTTGGCTATAGTGAATGCTCCATAAAGACTAGCTATCATTAGTGAGTTTTGACTTCTATCAACAATCAAACCTGAGAAGGAACTGAAATTTTCACAGTGCGTGCTCCTGGTTCCTGAGGTTTGCTGTGACCCTCACATAGGAGTTACATTTGAGAAGTTATTGCAAGTCTGAAGTTCTTTAACCATATACAACATTCACAATAAGTGTCCTTGAAAGCCTCTACAGAAATTTTAAGATGGACGGCAGCCCCTTGCATGGTCAGGTTCTGTCTGACACTTCAACTAACCACAGATCCAAAACATTTGGGGAAATACCATGCCTGTGCTGAACACGTGCTGACATTCCCATGAACCAACAGCATTTGCAACATATTAGGTATGGTAGTGATCTGGAGGTGATGTGACACACACAGGAGGTGTGGTGAAGTACTACATAAACATTGCACCATGTATCATAGAAGGAGCTCGAGCACCCACAGATCTTGATACCTGTAGGGTTTTTGGAACCCATCCCCCTAGGGGCCTAGGGAAGATTGTGTCTGGCTTTTACTCGTGGATGCGGCATGGATACATTTAGATTTGCTCCTGAGCCATGGAAATGACACTGAGCAGGGTCCGATCTTTTCTTAATGATCTATCTTGACTTCCTCTAGATTGTCTATAACTCTGTGAAAATCACTGGGGCTGTGTTATGTCTGTCTGCTCATGGATGGATGCTGCCTGTGCTCATCTGAAAACACTCCTGTCCTGGGAAGATGCACTGGAGTCACATGTGAGTTTGCCTTGTGTTAACCCAGATTTTAAACATTTTTAACCAATAGATAAAAACATGCATAGTCATGGGGTAGTTTGTGCTTGCCCCCTTTTTTTCTTTTCGTTTCCTTTCATTTCCTTTCGTTTCCTTTTGTTTCTTTTCCCTTCCTTCCCTTTCCTTTCCCTTCCTTTCCGTGTGTGTGTGTGTGTGTGTGTGTGTGTGTGTGTGTGTGTGTGTGTGTTCCTAGCACTGAATCCAGGCCCTTGCACATACTAGGCAAGCACTGTAGCACTTAGCTACAGCCCTGTGTACTGCTTTAATACATACAGACCATATTTTCCTGAAAATAAGACCAGGTCTTATTAATTTTTGCTCCAAAAAATGCAGTAAGGCTTATTTTCAGGGAATGTCTTATTTTTTATGTAAAACAATTTACATTTATTCATTTGTTTATGCTCCAAAATCTACATTTGTTCAAACACAGTCATGCAATTTTATCCTGGAACATCACTATAGCTCTTCAGATCTCAAGTGCTGACCTGAATTTTTTGTGACTCCATTTCCTGCAGAACAATTGGCCCCAATGTCTCATGTCCTGCAATAGAGCTCTCCTTAAATGAGCACTTCTGCTCCATGTAGCCTGCTAGGACTGCATTGGCCACACAGCTGTCAGTAATTTTATCCCATGAATTCTTTGCCCAAGTCATGACCTCTTGCAGCCTGGGTTTCACAAAATTTCCGTTAAATAAGTGTTAATTGAAGACTTATGAGAGGGGAGTGGCAACAAAAATGACAGTTAAAAATGATGGTCCCCACAAAAGTGACAAAAAGTTGCAGGCACCAAAATTCAGAAAACATTTATTTCACACAAGTGCATTAAGTTCGTCTGTGACAACACATGATGTATTGAGTTATGAAGATTCAATTACATGCAACCACATCCATTTGTTATCCAGGGTACATGCTATTCATGTGCTGTATCTGTACTCCAGTTGGTTATTCAGCAGTAAGTCTCAAGTTCTTCTCTTTATATAGACATTTAGTCACCTCTAAAGGTACCCACTTTGGGATTTAAAAATACTTAATTATAATTTACATTATTCTTAAAGTATTAATGTGAATAATATTATTCATTTAGATTTATTATACATAATATTATTTTGTAATTCAAGATGTCTGTCAATGGTTTTAACCAACATACTAAATATGTCTGTCTGGCTGATGATTTTAACTGGGGCTTATTTTTGGGAAGGGCTTATATTATGATCATCCTGAAAAATCATGCTAGGGGTTATTTTCCAGTATGGCCTTATTTTCGGGAAAATATGATACTTTTGATAGTGTTTAAATCAAGTTAAAATTTGCAGTAGAAAAGTACTGAGTTTTATTTATGGATGTGACTTTATTCCATCTATAATTATGGAGAAAAATCTAAAAGTCACATTTGGCCTTTCTGGTCCTTAGAAAGTTTTTTTTTTTCAAAGTAAAAGGAATAAAATACTTTAGCAGTTTGTATATACCATAGCTTCCAAATATTTAGACTTATGGTAGGTAAGAATCCATTTTTGTTCCTCCTCTGAACTTCATAAATGTTAGGTTGACCTCAAGAAATGATGGGAAAGCAAGAGGTGTGGAAACAGGGGGATTCAGAGGCACAGATCCTGGAGACTGAGTCACAGAATCTCCACACTGTTAACAGGAAAGGAGGAACTGTCTTATTCACATCTCTCATAATACTAGAATTGATTGGCATTACAATTGATCTTTTAAATGATAATGTATCTTCAAAAGGAAGTTTAGATACTTCACATGGTTCAAATGAGTTCAATTCTCATTTGTAATAGCAAGAAATTAAGAAATATTTCAAAAGATTAAATTCAGAAATAAACTTTTGGAAGATTCAAGGACATAAACATGAAAAACTTGTTGTAACACAAGGGGTGTCACATATAGATCTGTTTCTTTTCATTAAAAAGGTTTCTATTTGAATATATATATGATATATATAATATTTTAATAGATAGGAGGGATGGACATATTTACCCTATCCTGTCTACTAAAATAATCTTTGAGGTTGATGCATTAAAGTACTGAAAGAATATGTTGACTACTGCTCTCATTTGCAGAGAAATTTTCTAAATACAAAGTTAAAACTTATGAATAAATAAATAAAAATGGTATTTGATCAATTCACTTTGAAAATTTTAAAGATTAAAATGCAAGCAATATATCAAGAGACAATGATACCAGAAAGATGGAGGAATGGTGAGTAGTGGAGAAAGAACCTGTCTGAGATTTGAAATCCAAACTCTGGGATATAGCAATGTGAGGAAAAGAAGGAGGATGGAAGTGGGTCCCCAGAATACAGCAAGGATCTGAAGTGAGAATTACAGCCCCCCAGGGAGAGGAAAGACAGGGATCTCAGCATGGAGGAGGGAGGTGTGACGTGGTGCTTTCTCCCTGTGCTCTGGCTTTAACCTGGAAAGAAGGTACAGTGACTACTGTGTTATGATTTATGTCTGGATGTCTCCACAGAGCCTCATGTGGTCATGGGAAGGGTGGGCTTCTTAGCAGCTGAATGTAGAGTTTGTGATTGGTTCATTGTCTAATGCTGGGATTGGAGGTGTGAGTGCTACACCCATCCTAGGGCAGATAGCCTGCATACAATATAAGGGAGGAAAAGAAACCTGCTTCTCTCCTTTTGGTCTTGTTGCTTTTGCTCTCTTCTGCTGCCATGAACTGTTGCCCCTGTGCTATACACTCTGCCTGGGGACCAGATGTTATGGTCTGAAACCTCGACAAACTGTGAGCTAAATAAACCTTTCCTGCTTTAATTTTGGGTGTCAAGTATTGTGTCCCAGCAAGAAGAAAAGTAACTAAGACAGAATTTGGTACCAGAGAAGCATGGTCCTTGCTGTGACTATACCTGACCATGTGGTTCAAAAGCCTTTGGGAATGGCTTGTGGGAAGAGGTTGGAAAGATTCTGAGATCCCAGGTAAAAAAAGTAGAGCTGGAATTCATTAGGCTGTTCTATATGGGAGATTCTTGTCAGAGCTGAGAAGACGACAAGGCTGATAGAAACCCTACCAGTAAAGACCAGGATCAGGAGGTTTCTACTGGGAAGAAGGACTGCATTGGCTGTTGGACCTCAGACAATGTGTGTTATGCTTTGGAAGAAAGTTCTTCTGCATTTTGCCATGGTCGTGGATTTCTTCAAGTATTCTTTTTCATGGAAGTATTTTATTTCTCCATTAATTTTGAAAGACAGTTTTGTGGGGTATTTCAATCTGGGTTGGAGGTTGTTTTAGGGTTTGGTATACTTCAAGCTTTCCTTGATTTGAGGATTTATGTTGAGAAGTCTGCTGTAATTCTGATGGGTTTTCCTTTATAAGTAATTTGGGTTTTTTTCCCTAACAGCTTTTAATATTCTGTTTCTTATGTTGACTTTCTGGAATCGTTAGTATTATATGCCTTCAGAGAGAATTTTTTTTGATCATGGCTAACTAGAGTTCTATATACCTCATTTACTGTATATCAAATTCTTTTTCCACACTTGGGAAGTTTTACATCATTTCTGTGAACAAATTATGTCATTTGAACTATGCTCTGATTTTTCTTTGACTCCAATCAATCTTACATTATTCTTCTTCCCATCATCTAACAGCTGTTGGATTGATTTTTCATGGCTCCTTGCTACTTTTAAGAATTCTTTCTTTACATGATTGCTAACCGCAATCCTATTTATTAAAACCAGCACTCCAAAATGTTCTGAAAGACATTCTAGAAAGAGATAACAAAGACTACAACTCCATGAACCTCAAAAGAATGAAGACACTAGGTCAGGCAAGTAATTAAGCACATGGGGAAGAGAGGCAACCAACAATAGACAAGGATAAGTCAATAGATATCAGGTATAATTTATCAATGTAAATGGTCTCAATTCACCAATCAAAGGAAACAGACTGGAAGAATGGATCAAGAAACAGGTCCAACAATATGCTGCATACAGTAAACACATTTAACTCAAAAAGAAATTCATAGACCAAAAGTCAAATGATGGAAAACAATACTACATGTGATAGGAACCTGGAAAACAGCAGAGCTAGTTATTCTATCTGTAAATGAAATGTATTTCAAGCCAAGACTGACCAAGAGAGACAAAGAAGTTCACTACATCCTTGTTAAAGGAACAATCAAAGAGGAAGAGATGATGATGATGATGATAATGATAATAATAAATATATGCCCAAATATTAGTGCACTCAACTATATAAACAAATACTAATGGACATGAAAAAAATCAAATAAGCATTAGTACAGTGTAATGGGGGACTTCAGTACTCTCTGTTACAAATAGACAAATCAACTAGACAAAAATCAACAAAAAAATTGCCAGAACTGAATCAAATTTTTGAAAAAATGGACTTAGTAGATGGTCACAGAGTTTTCTATCCCAAAACAGGAAAATACACATTCTTCTCAGCTGTACACAGAATAGTCTGCAAAATAGGTCACATACTAACTCACAGAACATTCTTAAATAAATGAAAAGGAATTAAAATTATCCCATGCATATTATCAGACCATAATGCAATGAAATTGAAAATCAATGGCAAAAAAAATGAAAACTTCATAAACACATGGAAATTAAATAACACTATCCTGAATAACCAATGGGTCACAGATGAAATTAAAGAAGAAATCAGACAGTTTCTACAGTGAAATGATAATGCCAGTATAACATACTGGAACTTATGGGACATAATGAAAGCAATTTTACAAGGGAAATTTATAGTGTTAAATTCCCACATCAGAAAAACAGAACAAGCTCAAATCAAAAACCAAATAAGCATTAGTACAGTGTAATGGGGACTCAAATAAATAACCTAATGTTGAATCTCATGCTTGTGAAAAAAAAAATAAGTTGAGCCCAAAGCTTGTACAAGGGAAGAAATTGTAAAGATTAGAGCAGAAATTAATGCAATTGAGACTAAGAAAACTACAAATAATCAGTGGATTGAATAGTTGCATTTTTTGAAAGATTAAATCAACTTGACAGACTCTTAGCCAAACCTCTCAAAAAAAGGGAAGACTCAAAACCATGTAATTATGATTGAAAAGGGTGAAACCACAATGAATCCAGTAGAAATCCAGAAGATCATTAGTACCTACTTCAAAAACATATATTCTAATGATATAGGAAACATAGAAGAAATGGATTCCTACATACACATGAATTATCAATGCTAAATCAAAAAGATACAAAGATTCTAAATAATCCAGTATCAGTCAATGAAATTGAATACATAATTAAGAACATACCAACAAAGAAAATCCCAGCTCCTGAATGCTGAATTCTGCAAGAAATTTAGAGAACATCTAATGCCACTATCCCCTCAAATTCTTTAATGATATTGAAAGAGAAGCAAGATTCCCAAACTCATTCCTGGAAATAAGCATTACCCTGATACAAAAGTCAGAGAAGGATCCAACCAAAAAATGACAGTCACAGGCCAATCTCCCTAACAAAATAGATGCAAAAATCCTCATAAGATACTGTTGAACAGAATGCAGCAAATAATCAAGAAGATGATACACTGTGACCAAGCTTCAATATACACAAATCAATAAATGTAACATACCATAATAACAGAGTCAAGGACAAAAGCCACACAATCATCTCAATACATGTAAGAAAAGCATTTGACAAAGTCCAACATTTATTCATGGTAAAAACCCTACAGAAAATTGAGATAGACGGTCTTTTTGTCAATCTGATAAAAGCTGTCTATGACAAACCAACAGCCAACATAATACTAAACGCTCAAGAACTAAAAATTTTTCATTCTAAAATCAGGAATAAGACAAGAATGGCCACTATCACCACTCTTATTTAATATAATTCTGGAAACATTAGCCAGAGCACTTAGACAAGAGACAGAAGAAAAGAAATAAAGGGAATAAGGATAGAAAAGGAAGAAGTTATCATTATTTCCAGATGACATGATTCTCTACATAAAAGACCCCAAGAACTACACCAAAAGACTTCTAGATTTAATAATTAAATGTGTTAGCATAGCTGGATACAAAGTCAACAGTCAAAAGTCGATAGCATTCCTGTACACAAATAACAAACTCACTGAGAGAGAAATTAGGGAATCCACACCTTCCCCAATAGCATCCCCCAAAAATGAAATATTTAGGAATCAACCTAATGAAGTTTTACACTGAAAATTACAGTACTCTGAAAAAGCAGATAAAAGAGGATATCAGAAAATAGAAAGATATTGCTTGTTCTTGGGTAGGAAGAACCAATACATTGAAAATGGCGATACTTCTAAAATTACTGTATAGATTTAATGCAATCCCAATCAAAATACCAACAGCTTGCCTTACAGAATTGGAGAAAAACATCCTAAAATTCATTTGGACCAGAAGTGACCTAAAATAACAAAAGCAATTCAGGTTAACAAAGGCAAGGCAGGGAGCATCAGAATCCCGGACTTGAACTTATACTACAAAGCTATTGTGATAAAAACAGTATGGTACTGGAAAATAAAACAGACCTGAGGATCAATGGAACAGATTAGAATACAAAAACAACTCAAAACACACTCAGTCACCTTATCTTTGACAAAGGGGCCAAACACCTTCATTGGAATAGAGACAGATTCTTTTATACATGGTGCTGGAAAAACTGGCTTTCCATGTGCCAAAGACTAAAACTAGATTCATATCTCTCACAATGCACTAAACCAAAACAGAAATGGATCAAAGATCTAAATATTAAAACAGAAACACTATATCTGTTGGAAGATGGAATAGGTAGAACTCTTGAGGAGATAGGTGTAGGCAAAGACTTTATGAACAAAACAACAATTGCACAAGAAATATCACAATGGATCAACAAATGAGATCTTAGAAAGCTTTTGCACAGCAAAAGAAACCATCAACAAATTGAAGAGACAACCCACAGAGTAGGAAAAAATTTTGGAAAGTTGTTCCTCAACAGAGGACTAATATTTAGTTTGTATAAAGAACAAAGAAAAATCAGACCTCTCAAATTAAAGACTCAATCCAAAACTGAGCATCTTAAGTGAACAGACACTTCTCAGATGAAGAAATAGAAATGGCAAATAAATACATGAAAAAATGTGGAACATCACTGGTCATTTGAAATATGCAAATTAAAACAAAGTTGAGATTCCATCTCACTCCAAAAATTTGTCTATATCAAGAAATCAACCAACAATAAATGCTGGTGGGGCTGTGGGGAAAAAGGAACTCTTTTCTACTGTTCGTGGGAGTGTAGACTCGGACAACTACTATACAAATTAATGTGGAGATTCCTCAAAAAACTAAAGTTAGAGGCTTCATTTGACTCAGCTGTTCTCCTTCTTGGTATCTTTTGGAAAGAATTAAAAGCATCACACCACAGCAATATATGCACACCCATGTTTATAGCAGCACAGTTTGTAAAAAGGAACAGCCCAAATGCCTATCAACAGATGAATGGATAGAAGATCTAGGTTTTTTTTAATGCAATGGAATACTACTTAGCCATAGAGAAGCATAAACTTGAGACATTTCTAGGTTAATGGATGCACCTTGAGACCATAGTCTTAAGTGAAATAAATTGGATACACATATTTAAATAGCACATAATTTCTCTGGTGTAAGAAACTGAAAGTGTAACTAAAGACTAAAATGTATAATAGATATTGTGAAATAGGAAGAAAATGTTCCAATGGGAATGAAAACTAGAGAAGGGGGTAGGGGAAAAGAAGGAAAATAAAAGGAAGAAATAGAAGGAAAAAATGGAAACAAAGATTTTATAAATAAGGACGGAAAGAGGAATTGAAGGGAATAGAGGGAAAGGGTAAAAAATAGAATTAATATGTATCATGTACAGTTACAAATTCCCTATTATTATGTATATATAAAATGTATCAATAGAATTAATTTAAAAAGAAACAATGATAATGTGTTATTATGTTTTAAACTAGAAAGGGGTAATAAAATTAAATAAGATAATAGAAATCATTAGATGAGTAAGGAACATGAACAACATGGCTCATCAAATGTGAAAGCGAAGGAAACTGAGGAGTGCACATTAAAACTGCAAATGATACCAGTTTCCTACATCATATTTTCTGAGATTTTATCTGAACAAATAGGATTTGTCTTTTAATGGTGTCATATTTTTCTGTACTGAAGATTAAACCTAGGAAGTGTTGAGCTACCTCCCCCTAACCCTCTATATTTTTATTCTTAGTTATACTGGTCTTGAATTCATGATTGTCTTGCCTCACCACCAGAGTAGCTGGGATTTCAGGTATGTGCACCAAGCCCAGCTAGTATAATGTTTTTATTTTTTCTAATTTTAAAATTTTTTTAAAAATAATTTTTACAAGTTACCATCTGATTTGAGTTTTAAAACTGTTCACTTTAAAATCCAATCGTTCTACTTTTAGTTTTTCTTAAGAAAGCTCATTATTATAGACACAGATGTGTTGAACATATTTTTTTAAGACAAAATTACAACAAATCTGGGTTTGCAGAGCCTAACTAGATTTATTTGTGATTCTAGAACTGAGCTGCAGTCTAGACCCAAATAATTCAGAATGCCTTGCTTCACCATCTGGGCAGACAGTATTAACAGACAAAGAAATGAAAATGTCAGTGCTGCAGGTACAGTCCTGTGCTTCTAACTTGCTTCAGGCTCACTGGATTGACCAGGTGACTGCTTGTGATTGGCTGAGACTCTGCCTCTTGGACAAGAATAGATTATAATCTCTTTGCACATCAACTTAGTTTGCAGTTCACTATGTACAGAAACACTTTCAGGCAGTCAATTTAATTTCATGGATAGATTTGAAGACAGATTCAGGGATAGACAGAAAGAATAATTTGGGATGTGTATTCTTTACTATATTATGATAATGAAAGAGTATTAACTGAAATTTAAATACTACTGGAATAAATAATAATATATATGATAGAATGTTTTATAAAAGTATAAGTGAAAGTACTAAGCAGTATTTAAATATCATATATTTAATAAAAGTTTGAGTTAAAAAACAGCAGAGTATAAAATAGCATAAAGAATATGGCACCAAAAAACACATAAAGCACTGGACGTGGTGGCAAATACCTGTAATCCCAGGACTTTGAGAGGCAGAAGGATCCCAAGTTAGATCTCAGCCTGGGCAACTTAGTGACTTAGCAAGATCCCGTCTCAAAATAAAAAAATAAAAAGGACTGAGGATGTAGCTCAATTTGAAGCCCCCAGGTTCAGTCTCCAGTAGTGGAAAATACATGCACACACATATGAAGCCAATTTATTTTTCTGGATAGTGTGATTACAGAAAATGTGAAACTTCTTCTTTTATTATTTTTTTTGTATTTTCTGCACAGGAACATATTAGTTTTATAATCATAGACAAAAAAATTACAACAAGCAGGAGAAAAAAAAGGGTGTTGTGATGAACTACCCATATTCACCAAGAGTTAAGTATAAATATGCTCCCAAAATTATAATAAAACACATATCATACACACACAAAGAATATCATGTCAGCTCCTTACTTCTCCTAAAATGCTTGAGAAGCCCTCAGTTATTATGACCCTAGGGAGCACCTGAGCTCCAGGTTTTTGCAGCCCCATATGCTGCTGTATTATCTCCAGTCTGTGCACTGCTGGGGCCTGGCCAATCATGAAGAGCTGATTATCTTCAAACCAGAGCCATAGAGCCAATTAGGAAAGCCTCAGACTGCCATGACCCAACCCCACCACTCCCAAAATAAATACGCTATATCCCTTGGCTAAAATGCACAAGGGGTGAGCATCTGTTAATAGCCTGCAGCAGAGTTCCTCCACGGATACACCATGCACATTTCAGGGAGTGGATGTGGTTTTGCCAGCAAAGGCTGCTGGTCATGCCCTTCTTCATTACACAGGTGCTCCTGGAGCTGTACTCTGAGGAAGATCCTAGTGAGAGAAAAACAGCAGAAGCAGAGCAATCCCACTAACAGACACTCTCTGGTGGCAGGGGAGAATGAACAGTTTGTGCTCCCTGGATGACTGTCCTTTCTCGAGCAGTTACTGAGGTCTCTTCTCAGACTCTTGCTGTGACCATGGACAAGTCCCAGTCAGGAAGCACTTGGTACATTTGAAGCTCCAAGCAGGGCTGCCATGGGTCAGAACTAGACTCCAGAAACAGTGAGACCCAAGGTGACCCTCGTGTCACATGACCTACTTGGACTCTGAAGAGTAACTCAAAGTAGAACGCTTCTTCTGCAAAAAGCAAGCACACTCAGATGACCCAGGGAGCAGCAGGAGGCTCTGGGCACCAGCCAGCTCCAGGTTGGGTCCTGGGTTGTTCATCTGTGCTCTCTGGTGGTTCCGAGTTGCGTGTTTCTGTAGCTGTGCATGCCACATGGTGATAACAGTGAATGCACATGCTGTGCTCTTCTGGTGAGGAAAAGCTCCAAAGGGACATTCCTGATTATCATGCAGGAGATCTGGCAGGAGGCAGTGGGAGGAGCAGCCACACTGTGACCCCTGGGCTGACTTGGCTTTGACACCAGCCCAGGGTCCTTCCCTCTGTTCCCCTCGCCAGACTTCTTGCTACCTCCTTGGTGTGGACTTGTAATCAACTCATGCCTCAGTGGATCAGCCCCTGACTTCTGTCCCCTGACTCTGTCCTCATGTTTGGGGGTTTCTGTGTCCCCAGCCCCTGCTGTGTGGCAGTGACTGCCACTGGGCTGGCTTGTCTGTGCTTCCCTCATCCCTCATCAGTGCAGAGACCTCTTGGTTTATCTTCTCTGTGTGTCAACGCATTTCTAAAATGCTGCAAAATGTGAGGCCTACAATGTTCATCTTACTCTATCTCTGCAATCAGTGTGATTATTGAACTCTTGGAGGAATATTTTCACCTAAATTTGAAAAATCATCAAAAAGATTCTCCAAAGGATGCTGATATTTATTTAGGAATAACAGAGTGTTGCAATGGGAATCTGCAAACCATGGTATTCTATGGGGGACTTCAAGGCTGGTGACACAAAGGAAAGCTTGTAAAGGAAAAAAGGAGGATCACACCAGACACTTTGAGCAGTAGTGCTTGGTCACAATGACTGAACAAAAGTGTGGCATGGGGCTGAGATTGAAGAGGCCCTTGCTAGGCATGTGGCTTTGCGAAAGAGTGTTTTATGTAAGGGTGAGGTCATCTCTGTGAAAGCTTGGAGCTCTGTGATCGCTGCTCTCAGGCCGTGGTGCATAAGAACCTTCCTGCAAGCTTCCTCACTTTGTTCATTTTTGGTGAGGGTTGACATAAGTGATTCTATTTTGGTTCTGACAAATTTCATATTTCTCTCACAGTTTCAACTCATTCCACAGTTGTTTTCTATAGTCATTTTGTGTTTGTTCTTTTATTGTTTTGCCAAAACTCTTCAGCCTTCTCTGGTTTTAGCTGAGAATTTTATTTAATTCCACTTGAGCTATCTTCAAGCCACAAAATGACATGGAGAAAACTTAAAGGGACACAAAGGAAAGAAGCCAGTCCAAAAAGACTGCATAACACTTGATCACAAATATACAGCATTGTAGAAGAGATAAAACTATGGAAGCAGAGAAAAATATGTGGTTTCCTGGGATGAGTAGGAAATAGACCAATAAGTGTAGTATGGAGACCATCTGGGAGAGAGGCGGTCCTGGTATGTCACACTGTGGTGGCAGGCACAGGTCACCATGCACCAGCCACACGGTGGGGTGCAGCCCAAGAGCTGGCCTGGATGTGAACCCTGAACCTTTATGGTTAATGAGGTGTCAATGTGTGGTGAATGTCTTACTCTGCAGGAAGACAATAAGATGGCAGACAGCAAGGCAGGTGGTAGGGATGAACGTGAGAACTCCAGGTCCTGCCTCCCCAATTTTGGTGGGAATCTAAAACTTCTCTCTAAAAAAAAAATCTATCATTTTTAGATGTATATAGAGAAAACCTTATCCTTTTCCTCCATCTTCCCTCTCTCTTCCTTTCTTCTCTCTTCCCTTCACCCCCTTCTTTCTTTCCTTCTTTCTTCTAACAAACACTAGCATGGCAGAAGTCATCTTACCTTCCCTAAACTTGCAGAATTAATCATTTTCCCATTCTCTCTCTAAACCCACTGCCTGGGGTTCATGGCAATGCAGAAAGACCAGGACCACCAAACTATCTTTAGAGTACCTACATGTTCATGCACCTCTCAAAACTGTTTATGTAATTTGTATCTATTATTATACAAAAATCAAATGTTATTAAATTGATGTGCCAGTTTCAAGAGAGAGTTGCTGAATATAATAGAATTATGCTGGGTACTTTGGAAGGACTCCATACAGTCAAGTTATTAGGAAATTTTTCCAGTTGAGCCTGAGGGAAACAGCTGTGAAGTGTTGGGAAATTTTCATTTATAAAAATCTAGCAAAATTCTACATTCAGATTTCTATGCAAGAGTTCCTTTAGCCAGGCCTGTAATCTCGGCACTCAGGGAAGCTGAGGCAGGAGGACTGTAAGGTCAAGTCCCACCTGGACAACAAAGTGACTCAGAGAGTCACTGTCTTAAAAAAAACACAAAAATAAAAAGAGCTGGAAATGCAGCTCAGTGCAAAAAGAAAGAATGAAAAAAGAAAATGTTCTGCTTTATGTAATTGCAAGTTATAGATATGGTTTATGCAAGCAAAATAATCAGGCATGACTGAGTTCCAGTCACACGTTTGATGTTAGAGAAAACTGTCAGGGTTGATGTCTTGATCTTTCAGGATTCCTATATTATCAATGAGTTCTGCACTGCCCATCCTAGTCCCAGTGCCAGGCCACCGTCTACACAGTTCAGATACCAACACCTAATTAGGGTGAAATGTGCCTTTGCCATATCCAGAGACTTTGCATTTAGAAGCCCATCAGGCTGTGGAGCACCACTCCTGAGAAGCTCTGGAGAAGGTCGCTGAGTGTACAAATTGTAGACATGGTCAGTGCTAGGTAGAGTCAGGCTGTGAGAGGAAGGGCATCAGGCCTCACACGTTTCACTCCCAGCTCACGAGGTAAACCTGAAACAGCATTGCTTGGTGTGCACATAATGGAAGGAGCAGAGGAGGAGAGGAAAGGTTTATTTATTCCTTGCCTTTATGACACTGGGTTGTTTTAAGCCAATCCATCTACAGTTGTCAGAGCCACTGAAAAATGATCCGCCGTTCCCTCCACAGCACTTTCCCAGTACCGCCAACACTTCATCCACATGCAGGGCATGTTCTTAATGGGCTAGTAGAAAGCATCACTCATGTTCCATTCTAGAGCTGGTGTGTATTTGTCACACAACTTGGCCCGGTAGTTGGAGTTGAAAGCCACTGCTGTCAGAGGAAATGTCTGCCCGATGCAGCCAAGGAGGTGGTTTATTGGTTTTGGCAGCAGACAACAGGTGACTATTTCATGCAGGAAAGAGGCATTGTTTATACAATCTTCCCAGCACAGCTACAGCTATTTAGATTGGTGAATTGAACAGTATTTCACTCCTCATAAGCCTGTTCATGCTTGTGGATGGGTTGAGGTAGCCACTATTTGCTTTGCATGGTTGGAGCAAGTTCTCACTCATGTTGCCAGTATTCTTTCTGGCCCCCCGAGAAGTGACATCCATGGCATAGGGTATCTGCAGTGAAGAGTTTTTCTCATCCTCTGCCAATTTGGCAGGAGCCAGCAGAAAATTCCTGTTGCACTGATTTAACAGCTTGGAAGACAGTGTCCACCGACTCTGGCTGCAGAGTGTGTTTATCCTAGAGCCTGTGACAGCATGTAGAATGTCCACATTTCCAGGGAAACCCTGGAACTCAGGGTGTGGGGACCGTGTCTCCTTTGATGAGAAAAATCAGTGAATTGAACATCACCCTGTTTATATTAATAATATGAGAAACACACACACACATGAATCAGTGTGGAGGAGGTACGAGTCACATAGGCTAGGCAGAATCAGGGCTGAGCAGGGTTTGAGATGGTTTTTTCCTCACACTGGAACACTGGCCCCTCCAGAATCTACAACCACAGTTCAGGAGGGTGAGGAGCTGCAGGACATTTGGACATGAATGATAGCCACACTAAGCCACCCAGAATGCATGGTGGAAATGACCACATTAATCTGGCTCATTCTCATGCTGCACTTTCTCCCAGGAAGAGCCTCTGGCCATGACCAGGGGGAGGGCAGGAGGGCAAGGGCAACACTGATTGCAAACATTCAGGGTGGACCAGCTTCCTCGGGAACAGAGACTGCCAGGAGCCAGCTGTGTGAGGAGGGGAGAAGAGCCCAGGTAGCAGGACACTTCGTGAGCCCGAGATTTCCAATCTCTAAATTAGGATTCAAGGTTGTTCTTAGGATGGTGTCTTAGGAACAAATAACAGCATGAGATAATTCATTGCCCCCACCTCCCCAACACCTGCTGCACCCTGTGGAGACCATTGCCCAGCAGTGCCCAAGGGGGCAAGAGCTCGGGTCCATGTGCTCATGCAGGCCCTGTGTTGGGTGCCCTCAAAGGGAGACCAGAGGCTCCAACAAGCACCTGGCCCAAAAGCGTCGACTCAGGCCTTGCTCCCTGGGAGTGACGGCCTCAATGGCTTCTGAAGCCTGGGCCATAGTCAGGAGACCCCCTCATTCACTGCTTTCCTCAAATGGAAGACAGATGATGACACATTCTTGGCCTTGGTTCACTGCCTTCTGCTATGTAAGGAATAAACTTTCTTTACCTGAGAAGGACATGTTGTTCCCTCAGCGTTAGAACTGCCAGGCATGGGCCTTGCTCCGCTTGTGCTTGATAATGTGTGCGCATGCATATGTGTGTGTCATATGAGAGACAGTCTCATGCCTTTCCCCTCTGGGTGCCTAGCCGCATCCTTAAAGTGTCCTCTTTCATCTTTGTGTCAGCACATTTCTTCATAAATCCAGAAACATCCAGTTCCCGCTTCTGCCTTCAGCTCGAGGCCTCACACAGGATGTGAGCCCCAGACCCCCTGAGCACCCTCAGGGTCTCCTCACATGAGCATCCCCAAACATCCTTGCTCACTTACCCAGCGCTGACATGGTGTGTGCTGTTGTCAGGCGCTGTCCACCTGCCGTACAGGCAGGAACTCCCTGTGACTTCCCAGGTACCAAGGGTTTTGCTGAAGATCAGGATACAGCAGGAAGAGCTGGGTCTGAACCCAGGCTGAGCGGCACCAGGCAGGGCCGGCCACTGGCTGTGGTTCTGTGTGATGTAAGCGACACACATGCACATCTGTCGCTCAGCAGCCACTCGGCTCTCCTTGTGAGCGATGCAAATTCTCATTGCTGCCTTTTCTCTTCTGTCAGTTTCCTTTTATCTTTTTTTCTCCTCTATATTCACCTCTATTTATTGCCACATGACAACTGTACAGATTTGTGGTAATGAAACCATGTTTCCATATGCATATGTGCATTGCAAAATGATCTAATCAAAGTAATTAGCATACGCACCACCTCAAATGTTTATCCTGTCTTTGTAGCAATACATTCGAAATTCACTTTTCTAGCTATTTTCAGAAATGCGCTCCATCACTGTGAAGAATCATCTTCTGCATGACAGGACACCAGGATCACCGCTCCACCTAACTGTGACTTCCCACTGTCCCCAAGCTTCTGCCCACCCCTTCTTCTCCTCCTCTGGTAGCCACCATTCTCCTCTGTGCTTCTGTGAGGTCCACCTCTCTGGCTTCCACGTCTGAATGAGAGCAGAAGGCAGCCTTTGTCTTTCTGTGTCTGCTTTATTTCAGCTAACCCTGCAGTGCTCAATGTTCGAGTTTCTGAGTGCCCATAACAATAGAATGTAATACAATGTCTTCTCAAATTCTTTCTCGAAGTTTTCTAGATAACATATGAATTTCATGCAAAAATTAAAGAACTTGCCATCTTTGGTGTAAAATGGGTTGATGTGATGTCTTTCAGGTTCACCCATGCTGTTTCAGCGATAGCATTTCCTCTCCTATGACTGTTGAGTCACTTTCCTCATTACTGAGATGTGATACCCAACCCTGGAGACTTAAAAAGGAGAGGTTTATTTTGGCTCGTGTTTCAGTCCATAATCAGCTGGCTTCCAGGTAGGACTACATAGTACGGGGCATGGCACAGGAAAAGATGCTCAGCGTGTGGTGGACAGGAAGGGAAGAAAAGAGAGAAAGGAGAAGCTGGGGAGAAGGATGAACCCTTCCAAACCACGCCCCCTGTGACTTGCCTCCTCTAACAGGGTCCCAGCTGTGTTGCCCCAGGATCCAGTCACCATCCACGGTGGTATGAGACTTAGGGGGGACATCAAGATATAAACCATGACAATGCATCCAGATATAAACCATGACATTGAGTATGTCCACCACATTTCTTTTGTCCATTCACCCACTGATGGTCACTGGATTGATTGTGCACAGTGGCTTTTGTGAACAGTGCTGCAATAAGCAGGGGAAGTGGCCAGGTCTTGGACATATGGCTACATTTCCTTTGATTGCATATCCAGTAGTGGGGTGCTGGGTCACAGGGTTAAAGTTAAACAGTCTCACTTGTTTTGTACTTGTAGGTTATGTTGTCCATATTTTCCCTAGGGTTGAATTCAAAAGTTTAAAATTTAAGTAATGGTATTAACAGTGTTATGGCAGAAGATAAGTCTGCATTTCCTGATAGACTAGTGTGCTAGGATCACAGCCTTGTGCATCCCATGATGGAATCTCTGCATGGCAAGAGTTCCGCACACTGAGGTGAAATATGTTGTTTTCTTATCCTGCATTCACTGCTTACAGCATGCACACTGGGTCTGTTTGTTTTTGGAGTCCCTTTTCAGAGCTTGTTTGCTTTTCTTGGAGTTTCTAATTGTCTTTCTTGTTTCTGCTGTTGAAAGAGTAATGTGCCTTCTATATATCATCCAAACCCTCAGCATTAATGTCTCTGGCGTGAAATACTATGTTTCCTCCAGACACATCCTTCCTGGAGTTTCTTGATTTGCTGCCACAATCTCAAAGGTTGTCCTCTTGGTAAACTGCAGAGCTGTCAGCCCAAGACTTATTTACAGCCTGTCTGGGTTCACACCCTCGCATACAGGTCCTCCTTTCGTTCCTTGTTGCTGGTTACCTGTCTTCCTGGTGGGCATCCCCAGATGTGTCAGCCCCTAATGTGTCTCCAGTGCTCCCAGGGTGACCACTGTACAGCTGTTTCCGCCCCTATCATGTCTTTTTGTCTGAAAGGTTTATTTACTCCCTCTTCCTTCATTTCTTTCTGTATTTTCTTTAGAAACTTTTAAAGATAATTATAGCGTAGGTGTAAGGAGTAATACAAAGGGATCATGGGGCCCACCAACTTAGCATCTCCTAATGGGCAGTCTTACATAATTGCAGCCCGGTATCACAGTCAAGAGATCCATGCAGAGAGAACCTGGGTACAGATTACACCACCATATTATGCACCGTGTGTAAGTGTATGTGTGTGTGTTAGTGCCGTCTCATCACATGTGGATTTATGTGACTGACACTATAGACCAGACAATGAATGATGTCATTGGAAGGACCCTTGGATCTGTCTTTCATGGTTACAGATGCCTGCTCCCTCCCCAGTACATGACAACTACTCAGATGGTTTCCATGGCTAAAATTCTACCATTTCAAAAATGCCACATAAGTGAGTTCCTACAAGAATGGCTTTTTGCATTCAGGTTCTACCCAGGTTGTGCGCCCTCAGTGTTCTCCTCTTTCTACTGGTGAGCAGTGTCTTCTGGTAGAGACTTCTGCAGTTTAACTCTGCAGCAGTGGAGGGCAGGTTGCATTGCCTCAAGTCTGGAACGAAAGGTTCTAAAATATTCACGGACGTGTGTCCATTTCCTTGCGAGAAATACTTGAAGGTAACCTACTGAGTCACACGGCTGGCACACTTCTCTTGTGACAATGTCCCCACTTTTCCCAGAGCAGAGTGTCACATATCCCTCCCTGTACTGTCAGGGGCAGCCACTTCTCTGTGCCAGCCATTCCTCTGGGCATGGGACTCTCAGTGGGCATTATCTAGTGGCTGCTGGTATAGGACACATGTTCATGGGTTTCTTTGCCATCTGTTTACCTTTTGCCATGAAATGTTTAGCTCCTTTGCCCATTTCCTAACGTGACTGTTTTCTACTTTGCCAGGTGTTGCTTGGAGTTCTTTAAATACGAGTCTCTGTAGACAGTGTTCTGCCGAGCCTGTCTCCCCACCTCTCCACAGATTCTCTCACAGTTGACTGAGTTCTGATGAGGTCTGGTTTATTGATTTTTCCATTCACAGATCAAGCCCAAGAATTCTTCAGCTAACCCCACGTCCATTCACCCGGTACAAGACATGTGCGTTGGTTCAGCAAGGGGCTGGTATTCATAAAGCTGTATTGAAGCATTTAATACATACGTCTGTGGTACATTCAGAGTTTGTGTGAGTTATGAGGATGAGATCAAGTTCCTTTTCCCACATGGATCCCCAGCAACCCAGCACACCCATCCTCCCCTGAATACCTCTGTCACCTTGGGCGCACTTGAGCAGTCCCTATCTGAGCTCTCCACTCTGTCCCACTGATTGAATTCACTCATGATCTCCATTGTGTTTCCAGTTTTACCAGCACAGGTGCTGGGGGTTAAAGCAGCTCAGCGATGTGCCCTTGGCCATAGGGCTGGATAGGAAGGACTGTTCTGGCCTCATCCTTACCCTTCTCCTGAGCTCACGCTACAGCTTACAAATGCTGACCCCCTCTGACATGTCACAGGATCCTTCCTTTAATAAGGAAGGATCACACCACAGCGTCAAAGGAGGAACACAGGAGGCACAGAGAGGCAGGGCAACACCCTGTCAACCCTGAGCACAGTTGGGCATGACCGCAACCCACGTCTGCCAGAATTTGAATAGCAGTCACCACACAATCCCTGCCTAATTGCTGGTGGCCTGTTGGTCCAAACCACATTCCCATATTCTGACCAATTCGGAGCCCTCTGCATGCTTGATTTAATGAGCCAGATGTCCAGAATGTGTTGCTATGGGCCAGCAGCTGTTGGTGTCAGGGCTGGGGCAAAACACAGAGTGCCCTGCCCAAGTTCCCACAGAGAAGCTCTAGAAACCGAGGGACAGTTCCAGCGGCATAGACCAGCAGGACGCAACCTAGCTCTTTCCACTCCGATCAACACTGACTGTGCAGACAGCTGGGAGGGAGGGAGCCCTGGCTGTGATGTATTTTCTTGCATCCCTTGTTAAGTCTGAAACAAGCACAGGAATTTTCCCTGTGGGGAAAGGCTGGGGATGTCTTTGGTTTTGAATCGCTCAATTCCAGTGGCAGTTGGCTTAAATCAAACTTTTCCCTTCATGAATATTATTTTCCATTTGGAAGTGTCTACTGAACTTTTACTCTCTTGATTAACTAGAAGATGTGAAAGTTAAACAGTTTCTAAAATTGCTTTGAAATCACTTCACAAGTAAATATACAATCTAAAACCAAGAAACCTAGCTGTTAAGAAATGCAGCCCTCAGTTTCACTTGAATTATAAATGGAAAATCAATTAGTGACTCATAAGTCACTTTAAGCTGGACATTAGCCAGTGTTCGCTCTCTGACTTGCATTTTTAAATTCCAAAAAGCAGAACTCACAGAGCCAGCATGAGTGCTATATTTGCATTCTCACCGTGGAGCATTTGTACATTTGTGCACAGGGAAGCTTCACACATGTATTTTTTATTTTTTTTTATATTTTAATATGTAAAGTACTTGATTCTGCCTTAGTTAAGAAGGATGTATGTGTTAGAGCTCAGAAACCCCAGTCCCTGAACTACACCTTGAGGCTGATGACTTCGCCTGGGTAGATGGGGATCCATTCTACTGTCCCTGAAGTTTGGCTCAGCCCCCTCCGAACCCCACACCTCCATTCCTCATGCCACTTCGGAATGGCCTGTGAGTCTGCTTTTATGACCAGAGATATATTCCAGATTTTAGTTTTTGAAGTAAATGTCCTTGTAGACTTGCAGAGAACATTGCCAAGAAACAGAGTTCTGATGGAATGTCATCCTTGGGGGCCAGGCAAACTTTGGGAAATGTCCGCTGAAAGGATGCTCGGGGAGGAATCCAGACATCTTCAGATCTCTGGAGCCCATCCAAGTTGCACACAGGCCCATTTGGCACCAGCCCCACTCGGGTTTCCCACAGGCCCCAGAGGGGCTCAGGAGCTCAGGGCTCCACCTCAACGTGGAACTGAGCCCAGAGTCACAGGGGAGACCCAGAGATGCTGAGGACATGGGTGTGCTGGGAGATTAGCAGGGCTTCTGAGGCTACCTGGAGGAGGACACGAAAGAAAAGCAACCCTCTGTATCCTGGATCCCAGGAGGGAAATGCCAGTTGGTGAGATGGGGCTCCAGTTACCAGAGCACCAACAAACCAGATGTGATCGATCGTCAGCACAACCAGGACAAGGATGTGCTCATCTGTGCTCACACAACACAAAAGGAATTCAGAAATATGTGCTGGTCCCTGTATAGCCTGGGAAGTAATAGCTCCCAGCATCATGAGCTCTGAACCCTGTGTTCCTGCTTTCCTCACCCTATTAATGCTGTGTGACCTTTGTCAAGTTTCTTATACCTGTGCCTCAGTTTCCCCATCCACCCAGTGAGGACAGTGCATGAGGAGATCATCGAGTCTCGTCGAATTTTTCCATTTGTATGAATTTAAGAGCATTGGTGCAGAGTCACACTTTCAACTGCTATTTCCATGACAAATCATCAGTGGGTAATGGATCGCCAGAAATAGAATTAAATAAGTGATGTGGATGTGTACCCAAAGCTTAGAGGAACTGTCTTGCCCAGAAAGGCAAACTGTGGCTTTTTTTGAGCAGACTCTGAGGACAGAATCCAAGGCTCTATACATGCTGCGCAGTGGTCTCACCGCTGAGCAACACAACAGCACTAACTTGTAGCTTCTAAGCCTTTTCTGCTGGTGGGATGTGAGTCTCCTTCCTCACAGTCTCTCTGAAATGCAGGTGGAAATGTAAGGGAAACCATGGAATTTGCCATTTGAAGACATGATACTAGAAAATTAATAAAAAGTGGAATATCCAGAAAGTAAGCAAAAGTACAAATAGCCAAAAATTCAAATATGTGGCGTATTAACACATAAATATTTAATCCTAATAGCTACCATGGTAATGCTGATCAGTAGAATACAAATTGATGTGTATTCAGTGAAATGAATCAGCCAGATAGGGTAGACTGTAAGTTGTTTCCGTTTTTAATTTTTATTGGGAAATTAGACCATCGAGAGGGAGAGTTTTATATGTTTTAAAGTCTTTCTACTCAGAAATTCTGTTTTCAAAATATGCTCTAAGGAAATAACTGGATGTATGCAAAAAATTTATGTCATAACATTGCAAATAGTTAAAAAAAAGACAAAATAACTTAAATAATCACATTTTGATATACCCAAATGCTGTAGTTGGAAAAAAAATTAATAATACTAGGAATGCCACAACATAAAGTGAATATAGCAAATGAAAGGTTCTATGTAGTGTAATCTCACGTCTGCAATTATAAAACTTAAGACTAATAGGTTTTTTGTATTATTCTACTGTCTTCCAAATTCCCAAGAGTAAATATACATTACTTCTACCACTATAAGAATAAACATGATTTTTGAATGAAGCAACATGGGAAACCCCTTAGCTTAGGGATCTTCACATCCCCTCAATCTGCTGTGATCAGTTCCCCTCCCAGGCATAAGCACAGCACAAATGCATGCATGTGTTCTCCAAACTGTGCGTTCTAAAGCAGTCATAGCAGCCAACTTACAACACCCCACAGCTGGAAGCTGTCCAAGTGCCCATTAGTAGGGGAATAAATTATTAGGCTGTGGCACATTCCCTCCCAGAATGCTGTGCCCACGAGACTGGCTATCGCACACCAGGGCTCAGTGAGTCTCCCATCAATCGGCACAAGGGAACAGCTGTAGAAAGGCAGCCTGCACTGGAACCACATCCACATAAATCACAAGAGGGCCACTTGATTCCCTAGGAGGTGGGTATGCTGGGGAGAAAGGGCTGCTGGGTGCTGACTTGGGCTGTGTCCTCCAGTCCTGTGGACACCACCCTGCATGCATCGCTGTACCCTTTCTGTGTGTATCTTATACCTTGGGGAGCCCTTTAAGAACAAGTTAATGGACTATTCTATCTACTTAGGAGGCACTGGGAAAAGCAGGAGGAGGGAGGGAGAAAGGACAGGCCAAGGTTGCCTGAGTGTGGAGGGGAGGAGAGCCTGGGCCTCCTCTCCCAGGGTGGGGAAAGAAGGGAGAGAGCTGGTTTTGGTTTGGAGCCACAGTGTCCCCACAAGTCTCCTGTGTTCAGAGGAGGGGATTTCTGAAGGTGGCTGCTCATCCCTGGCTCAGTGGTTTAATCCACTGACAAGTTCATGGCTGAATGTGCCATGAGGAAGTGGGTCTGGCTGGAGGAGGCATGTGACTCCAGTGTGTTCTTGTCCTGGCCCCTTCTTTCCAGCTCTCTCTTGCTGTCTGTCTGCTCTGGCCACCATGAGGTAAGCAACTTTCCTCCGCCAGGCCCCTGGGCCATTATGTTCCTGCTTCGAAGCCCACTGACCACACATGGCGGCCTCTGAAACTGTGGGACAAGATGAACCTCTCTTCCTTTAACTTATGGTGTCAGGTGTCTTGCCCCAGTGATAGAGAAGTGACCACTGCCTGGCCTGTCCAACACCAACTGGCTGCCATGGCTCCGACCTCCCCATTCAGCCACACTGGTGTCGCCTTATCTGGGGCCAGGCCCTTTATGTGGAAGATACACTGTCCAGGTCAGTACCTGGCACATTCACTCAGGTGTCAGCTCAGAGGTCACCTGCTCTGAGGGCCTCATGGGTCACTTATTTCATTAAGTAGCCTCCAAGCCTCATGCCCTCCCCATGTTTGTACAGCCTCATAAGACTCAACACTAACACTAACACATGTGTAAAGTGTATACACATGCACACACACACAGACACACACACACACACACACTTCCATCAGCAACAACAGTCCCATGGGGCACGCCACCTGGCGATGTCCCAGCCTTTTTAGTCTGGTACATACCCTTGGTGACATAATGAGGCCACTGAGTGGCTCTGTGCTTCTCAGCACTGCTCCTCTCCTTGCACAGCATGCGACTGTGCACAGGTAGAGATATAGACACAGGGAGAGATGGTGAGGCAGGACAGGAGTGGTGTTAGGGTTGATACATTGTGTCAACTTGGGGAGTCTAGAGGTTTGGCCAAGTGACTCAGCAGGAAGCCAGGGTGCTTACTGTGTATTCATCCTGAGCCTGTGGAAGAGGAGGGCATGGAGATTATGTGAGAGCTACATGCCCCTTAGGTGAGGGTAGCCTGTTTACGATGTAAGGGAGGGAAAGAGGCTGCTTGCCGCGATTCCTCCCCTTTTGCTCCGGCTGCTTTGCTGTTCGGCTACCATTCCCCTTTGCTCTTGTTGCTTTGCTATCTTCTGCCTTGGAGCCAGCCAAGTATGGACTGAAACCTCCACAAACTGTAACCTAAATAAACCTTTCCTTCCTTAATTTTGGGCATTGGGTATTTTGTCTCAGCAGCAAGAGAAAAGTAACCAAGACAAGTGGGTATGGTAGTAGAGTCAGAGAAGTGACCAGGCAAGAGAAGCCTATAAGCATCACGGGATGGCACTATGTCTTTCTGCTGTCCTTTCCCTGATGCCTCCAAGAGTTTCCAAAACATTGCATGCTCAGTAAGGTCATGTTGAAGGAGTACCATTCCTTATGGCCCCCCTGCTCACTGGCCACATTGGAGCAGTGAACTGGCCCAGCAAGTGGAAACGTGCTCTCCGGGTGATATTCACTCTGTCTCTGTCCCTGTCTTTGTCCTTGTCCCTGTCTCTGTCTCTCTGTCTCTCTCTTTCTGTCTCTCTCTCCCCACCCCCTGCCCCTCCTACTGCCCAGCGGTGCTCTGAGCGACACTGCTTCCCGGTGTAATTGGAAACAGGCAGGGGCCCAGGCTGAAGCTGGGGCACTGTTTGCAGAGGGCAGCCCCGCGTGCCTTTGCATTTTTGTCAGAATCTGAGCTGCAGCACGTTTCACGAGAAGGGTCAGATCCATGCCTTCCAAGAGCCCCACGTGAGGACGGGAGGGAGCAAAGGTCACTAGGGTGGACCTGGCGCAGATGTTGGGACTCGCGCACGGGCTTCCCCCATCCCAGAAGCAGAGATTCCCAGGCAGCTCAGTTTGCCCGTGACTTCCGCTTACCCATATTAGATTACAGTGGCCGGAGGCAGCTCTGTTCTGGAAGGTGATCCTGAAAAGCCACCCATGTCCCAGCTACCCTGGCTGCTGGGTCACTGCCTCCTTTGACCTTTACACAAGAGCAGTCAGTGTAGGCATCGCTTTGCCACCAGCAGGGATACCACCTGCCCATCCTCCAGTGCTGGCTCTGCTGTGTTGTCCTTGTCCCTGTCTTCAGGAATCCTGTGTCTTCAGATGCAGTGTTTGGCACCACATGGCTGGGAAACGGTGCTGTTGGCCCTCAAGCTCTGTGCATTGTAAGAAAACAAAAACTCCTTGATACATTGTCTGCTTTTCCTTCTCTTCCTGTGTCCTTTCAGGTTGTGATCTGCATGATCTGTTCCTGGACTCTGAGTGTCTCTTTCTTGAGTCATCCTGCACTGGCCAGGAGTCTGGCCCACCTTAAGAGAAGAAGAGAGCTGGGCTGGAGAGCACAGCAGACAGCCTGGCTCCCAGAGGAGCCAGCCTCCTTCCTGGAGCAAGTCTGTCACACTTTTGATTTCACGAAGCCGACAAGTGGCTGGAGAGCAGTAAAGTTCCCCAAGGTGCTTCCACCCAACCCCAGGACCTTGGCACACCTGGGTGTGTAATGCACCTTGGCTTTTCATTGTGGCTACTTAAACTCCTTCAACATTGCAATTATCAATTCCTTCAAAGGGCCAAGCTTTCTTATTGCTCTTGTTTGGTGCTCAAGCACTATAACTGTGCAAACTGGCTGAGGATTCTCTGACCATTTCTGCTGTAAGGCCCTGGCCCTCATACTCATGACTTCTTCATGCCCAGCGCTGGGCAGGGCGATCTGCAGACAACCTGCAGGCTTAGCACATCCCCAGGCTGCAGTGCACCTGGGGAAAGCACAGTGTGAAATGCACATTCTGAAGTGGCTCCTGCACTGTGCTGTGCTTTTCTTTCAGGAGTGTGAAGCGATTCCCTGCCAGCCCAGGATCTCATCCTGAAAGTCACAGGCTGGGGTTCCTGGTCCTATCTGGGACCTGTTCGTCTGCTCCCATCACAGCATGGCACCCACAGCCTCCACCAGGGACTCCTGCTGCTGTAGCCTTCCCCCCATGACCAGGAGACTGAGGTGGTCTAGGCCAGTGCTTCAGCCCATCTCTGGGGCTAATGCCATAGACTGGAGAAGTTGGAAAGGAAAGAGTTGGCCTGCAGCTGTGCTAGTCTGGATCTGGAGTGTCCACCAAAGGCCATATGTGAAAGTCTTCATTGCCAACACAGTGCTTAGAGGGGTAGGGCCCAGGGGCACTCTAGGTCACGGGCTGTGCTGTAGAAAGGGGATTGTAGCGCCTCCCTTCCTGGCCATGGGCTGAGCAATTTCTCGGCCATGCATCCCAGCCACTATGTGCTGCCTCTCTGCAGGCCTGCAATCACGGGAACAGGGACCTCTAAAACTGTGAGCCGAAGTAAATCATTTCTCTGCCACTTAAGTGTCGAGGCATTTCATCATGGTGACAGATACCTGACTGAGGCAGGAGCTGCCTGAAGGCTCAAGACAGGAGTGGGAGCAACCTGCACAAGATGAACGTGGGCATCACTAGGTGAATGACAGACCGATTCTCAGGCAGGTTGATCCAGCTCACTGTCGGGGTGAGTGATTTGAGCCAAGGACTAGGGTCTCACCCGGAGGCCAGGAGGTCTCTGGCAGCTAATAACTATTCAGAGTTCAATGTTGGCTTCTGGGAAGACATCCCCCAGCATGGCGATTTGGGACACAGAGTGTCCCCAAGCAGCAGGGCTGGTGATGGCTCAGCTGCTGTGACACGCACAGCCTCATCCTTGGGATGTGCAGGGCAGAGGACAGGGCTGAGGAGGAAATTGGCGAAGGGCTCCTGTCACAGCCTCAAAGCGGGGACAAGGCCACCACTGGCCACTGTGGTGTGAGTGGGTTATCCTCTCCAAAATGCATATGGAAATGTCATCCTTTGTAAGCTCTCAGGAAGTGAGGGGGAGGAGTTTATTAGGTGGCTAATGCTCTGCCCTGTGGGTGGATCAATCCACTCCTGTAACAGATGGCTTCCTGGGGGTCCTGAGAGGGAGCATCTATAACCTTGCCTCACTGGCTCTCTTGTGCCCCCACCACCATCTCAGGACTCTGCCAACAAGAATGCCATCTTTCAGGGGACTGGGCAAGTACAGAAAGTCCTTGCCTGGTGGACAGTGAGGCTAGGGGATTCCATGAACACCAGGGACCTGGAAGCTCTTCTGGGGTGCCCGTATTTCCTGGGGAGCATTGTGGGGAACCACACTGCCACTTACTGCATGGTCTCATGTCTAGGATGGCTAGATCCAGCCGATACCTAGCACACCCCTCACTTCGCCACACCACCCTGCTGGTCTGAGGATGCAGAATGTATGGCAGGTGGTCTCACCATTGACAAGGGATACACTGTCACTCAGGAAAAGGGGGAGCTGGGGTGGGGAGGGGTAGGAAGGAAGATGTATTAGTGTGCACAGAGGTGTGTGAATGCTTCCTTGAAGAACTTCTGTGGTGAGGTTTTCCAGGATATGTGAGACGTAAATAGGCAAGACCAGTGAGGGAGGGGGCATTCTGGAAAGAGGTGCTTCTAGGGTGACCTGGTTTGAATCATGTCCCCCAAACAGGTATGTTTGAGTCTTCACCAGCAGCTGGCCTGTAGAGACAAGGTCTTCACAGAATAATCAGTTAAGGTGGGGGCATTAGAATGGGCTCACATCTGATGTGACTTGTATCTTCATGAGCAGAGGATATTTAGGGACAGAGAGCACACAGGGAGACCATCAGGTGAGCATGACTGCCATCTTCAGGTCAGGAAGAGGCGCCCAGAGTCATCCTGCCTGCCTGCGTGCATGGCAGCAGTCCCAGCACACTAAATCACAGCAAGCACTGCCTGGGTGACTACCCAGAGTCCAGTCCTAGATCCCCAGGTGGAGTGGCCCCGCCCCATCTGCCCATGTCACCCTTCCTGTGACACCCCCACTGCTCGTGCCTAGCTCAGCCTGAGGCTTCACCTCCCTGCTGTGCATCCACAGCCTGTGTCCCCCCAACCAGCAGGAAGGTGGCCATCCTTTCTGGCCTCTCACAGCCCAGCCTGGGCACAGCCCGTCTGCAGGAGACCTGCTGCTAATTCTCTGGGCCAGGCGCTGGCTCCTCAGCCCCTCCCTGGGCAGCACCCTTGCACAATGGAAGAGTCCCTCGGGCTGGAGGCCAGTGAGAAGCTCCTCCATGATTTCCCCATCCTCTTGGTCACCTGCTCACATGCAGCAGCAGCACTGGAGAAGAGCACCTCACACTTTGTACTGAAGAATACTCAGCTTTTCAGCACTTACTGCACCTGCTCTTGAGGAAAGACAATGGAGTTAGGATGTTGTCACCCATGGATTTGTTCCATTAAATCTGATCTTTTTATTGACACCAGGAAGGCAAGAGCAAATAAACACTCCTCTGTTCCTACTTAGGGCTGAGTAGATGCTTTCCATAAAACAGCCCAGTGCAAGCCAGGGCCTGGGAAGCCTGGGGCTTCTTCTCTTCCAGCAGACCCAAAGCCTGGTTCCTCCCCACCCTGCAGGGCACTATAGGGATGCTAGGGAACCTCTCCTCTTGCCTGGTTCTATGCTGGCTCTGTCCCTAGCACGTGCTGAGCAGTAATCCATCCATGCAGATGTGTTCTCCTGATGAGACGGAGGGGCTGCACGACCTTCTTCCCTGAACAAAGACAGTGGTGGGAATGTCCACTGGGACAACAGGACAGTCCTCCAAGTGTGGCATCCACAGCTCTGAGACATAAAGTGCCAACTCCAAGACACCAATGCTCTCCCACACAGTTCTGACCCCTGACCTCCATTTTTACTGACCTGTGAGGATGGAGGGCTTTCTGGTGCAGCCCAGAGGGTTTCATCTTTCTGCTCTGCCTGCTGGAAAGGGCCCGACTCAGCGGGCACCTCAAGGTCATGGTAGCTAGGAGGCCTAGACATACAGCCCATAGGAATTTCCCTTCCATATGGTAGGCTCTGCCCCGCCCCCGCCCCTGATCTGTGAAAGACAGGCTCCGTGCTTGTGTGATGTGTGTGCCATCTCATTTTATCTGGCTCTACCATACTACACTTATCATGCTGTCACTTTTGTCCCTGATCAACGTGTCTCTAAGACCTTTTGCTGCCACCACACATGCATCACCATGTCCTTTTAGCATCTGCCATTTCTACAATAATCAGCAACAGGTTGTTTCCATTTTGGTTTTATGCTATGTTTGCAATTACAAATAAGGGTATAACTAGTTTCCCTGTGCCTCCCTGTATCTGTCCCTTCATGAATTTCTGTGATTATTTTTCTGAGAAAGTGACTGAGCAATAGAATTTTTCAGCTGAAATACAAGGTGTGATAAAAAACCTATGGTGAATATTTAAATTATAAAAATTTACTACGGTAAAAGACATATCACCATTAATCCCCTTCGCTTTGAACATACTTATCCCATTGTTCTGGCCACTTTCTGAAGCAGTTCTGCTTGAGCGTCTAGGAAATGTGATAAAAAGTACAATGAAAGCTGCCGGCGAGTGTCATCCAATGGAAAGGCAGGCTTGTAAAGAGATCGTGCTATGTCCTCAGACACGTTACTCACCAGATCCGGCACCGTGTGACTTCTAGCTCTTGTGTGATGTGTATCCAAATTCAAATAGACCACAAAAGGTCAATGTTTTGAAACAATTTAAGATATCAAGGCAGCCAGAACAACATAACTGAAGATACTCAGAAAAGTGGATTCCACAACTGTATCAGAACCTGACAAGGACAATGGGATAAGTGTGTTTGAAGGAAGGGGGAGGGCTTGGTAGGGGGCGCTAATGGCAACGCACCTTTTATCGTAACAATTTTTTTCATTTAAACACACACCATATTTTTATCACAAAAATTATTTGTGCCCATTTTAGTTACAACAGTCATTCTAAATTGCCCTTTGAAGCAGCAACACTGATGTACAGTGCCACGAAAACAGTCACAATAGTATTATCAACTTTATCCATCTTAGAAAATTCTGCCACACTAATGGTGAAGTCAAAATGACTTCACCGCCGTATTAAATGGGCTTTCCTGTCTGAGAAAGTGTCTTTTGTTTAAGTGTCTTGTGTTACGAGCAGTCTTATCCTTACTGGCAATTTGTATTTTTGTTACTACCGTAAATGACTTCCTTAAATGTTTTCTCCATTTTTCTCTTTGTTCCAGGTCTTTGCTTGAATAAAGGCAGTCTTGACATATTTAGAATATTGTCCTTTTATCTATTACATATGTTACAAATATTGAACATTTTTTTCAACTTTTAGAGTAATGTCTATTACTTTTTTAACCTTTGATCTTGCCAAGTTTGAATTTTGATGTCATCATATTTGTCAAATCTTCATGCGTTTAGAAAGGATTTCTTATTTCTGGCCTTTCCTACTCCTAAGTCAGAAACATTCTCCCTCTGATATTTTTTTTCACTTTTTTATTGCTGTTGTTTAACTCTGCAACTCATCTGGAACTTATTTTTATAAATAGTATTGGAAGTAATGGTTTGAATTTTTTCCCAAGCATACAGCTAAAATTCTGGTATCAGGCAGTCCATTTCTCCTGCTGGTTTAAATGCTATCATATCACAGACTAACCACAAACATGCTCATGAAGATGTTTGTATTTTCTATCCTTTCATGTGTTTGTCTCTTCTTACACTTTATTTCACATTTTTCACCTTTATAATAAATGTTGATAGGAGGTAAGGGCAATGGTTGCTTATTTCCCCTTTTAAAATTGTCTGAGGTGTATGAATTTGAGAATTAGAATTTCCCATCCCGATAAGAAGAATTGCAACAGCCTAACTCACTGAGTACTGAGTTGAAATTGTAGACTCCTCTCCAGAGTGTTCATATGTTGAGTGTTCATATTTGTCAAATCTTCATGCGTTTAGAAAGGATTTTGTGTTCCCAAAAATGAAAATGGTTTATCCTCTCATTTATTTACCTCTCATTTATGTCCTTTAATGAAAGCTTTTAATTTATGAAGATTTCATTCATAAAGATCTGGCATTTCCTGCTAGGGTTATTCTTAGATACTGCACAGGTTTTGCTGTTATTGGGGGTTAATTACACTCATGTTTAATTGGTTATTGCAGACATACTGAAATGCTGCTAAGGCTGCTGTTTCCGACCACCTGGACGTGCTGATGAAATCTCTCCTAAATATTTGTCAGTTGAACTTTTTGTATGCTCAAGGTAGACAGGCAATCACACCTGAGAAGAAATACCAGTTTGCAGGTTACCCCTTTAGAAAAATGGCACTTCTAGACCCACACAGGCTGACGCTGCAGGAACAGGGAACACAAACTTCACAAGAGATCCCTAGGACTGATGGCAAGTGCTATCTTTGTGAGTTCAGCAGGGTTCAAACCATCGATTCCATGTTTGAAGCATGGAAATATAAAATGGTCATTGGTCTGTGCTCAGTATCGCATCCTGAAGTGTGGCAGCATTTCTCACAGTGAATTCTCACAGTGTCTCAGAAACATCTAACTACATTCTCATCATTATTCGAATTATGTGCACACATGAAGTCTGCAATACAGTTTGGTGAGATCGACTGTTCCATGTCCACACATGCAGACACTGTGCGCTGACATAGCCTATCCGTGACTTTTTCAGATCCATTTCACTGTGGGCCACCCAGGTACCTTCTCAGAGGTACAGTATGTGAAAGGACCTACTCTGCTGTCAAGAGGGCTGCTTGTCACAGGTGATGTTGTGTGATGTCCCTGCTGGTGGATAAAATACTCTGAAACTCAGACAGAGACAGGATGGCTCAGGCCAAGTAGGCAGAAGAAGCAAGTCAGGACCAAGAAAGACCAGGCCCACCATGACTACAAGATTCCTGGCCCCTTCCAGGGCACAGGGACCTGATGTCATGAACTTGCTGCCATGTAGTGAGCCATTATCTTTGTAGAGGGTGCTGGTGCCGCACTGGGGGGTCCATATGTGTGTTGCTGGCAGCTTGGCATTTGCTCAGTGCTCCCTGGTGAGTCAGAGCCCATGCTGCTGGGCCCAGCCCTCCAGAGCCTGTCCTGCCATGGCAGCCTTTCTGCTCGTGTGTGCACTCTGCCAGCACTCGGGCCCTGCACATAGGCTGTCTGAGCTCAGCAGCTGAGTCACATGCACTGCTTGCTCTTTTCTACCCTGTCTCTTGTGGATGTGCTCAAGGAGACACTGACACATGACACAGACACCTTCACACTCCCCCTCCCTCATCCCATCCACAGGCCCACTCCCTCCTTACACCTTGCTTCCAGCATGACCTGTGCAAGTTCATGCGTGTCCTCACCTGGACTGCTGTTCTTCCCACACAGGGTGGACGTGCAAGCCCCTTGTACTCTTCTTTCAGGGAAACCTCTGAGTGGGACTGTAATGCAGCAGCTGCTGCCCATTTGACTTTTATCAAATATGGTGGTCAGCCCATCAGTAAGCCTGCTCTTTCCTCCCTGGTTAGTTGCTCATAAAGGACCCACCATGCAGCAGCCCTGAGTGTGGGCTGAGGAGGAGGCCCATGTGCTCCCTGGCTCCATGCATGTCCTGTCCCTCACAGTCCCCTGGCAGGGGTTCTCACATTAGCTGGGCCATCTCATGAGGCACGTGATGCTCCATGCCGGATTCCTCTCCACCAAGCCCAAACTAGCTCAAGCTGTGTCATCTGTACCTGTCCTCCACTTACCATGCCCAGTTTTGCTCTGGAGCTGTAGCGTCTAACCTTAAGATTTTCTAACCAGGGTTCACCACAAACCCTACATAGCACCTTTCCCACAGAAACATCCAGGAACACAGAGTCTACTGCATTGTGTGGCCCAAGCAGCAGAGATACTTCCTCCCATCTGGGCTGCCAGCACCTCTGTCTGTCAGGGTCACCTCACAGCTGGCAGCCTTTGTGCTCCTGAGGAGCAGCCGGGCAGTATTTTAGGGGCGCCACAGGCTGCCAACTTGGAGGGGTGACAGTTCATATTTTCTGAAACTCGGTCACTCTTACATCTAAGTCCTAACCTGAACCTCTCCTCTATCTGCCTCCCTAGTTCAGCAGGGCTCACAGGCAAGCTTCTTCCATGTTGTGGTTTGGATTGGTGAATGATCCCTCTGAGCTTCTGTTGTCTTCATCACAGGAACCCAGTGAGGCCCCTGTGGCAGGTAACAGCCCCCCAACTTTTGGGAAGAACTGATGGTCACTTCCATCACACTTTTACCATGCCAGCAATGCCACCTGGCACTGGCTGCCCTTCCCCTAGCATACACCTCTGCTTGGTGCAGGCTAGAACTGTACCACCTGCACCCAGACCCCCAGTACCCACCTACCACTGGGAATTCATTCCTTGTCTCCAGTCAGGCAGGAGTGACTTGGCCGACAGTGCCACTGTCAAGTCTCTTCCTGGGCCACTCACAGCACCAGTTATCTTAGGCTGACTTCCCAGGCACAGGCGCTGAGAGGGGAGTTCTACCACAGTGTCCCCTGGGGCAGCCTTGGGCTGCCTGTCATGTGGTGAAGACAGCAGGACTTGGGGAGGAGAGAGAAACACTCCTCAGACCAGGGCTGAGGTGGCCTTCGGTGCCCCAAAGATGAGCAAGGTGGCCAGGTGTATGGACTTGCATGTGGCCACCAAAAGTCAGTTCTGCCCCAGAGAGGGCAGAATCATCCCTGGGGTCAAAGGCAGCTCCCAGGGAGGGGACACAACTGAGGACCCTGAAGTAGCAAAAGAACATTGATGGGAAAAAATGGTGCAGTCTAAATAAGTGCTGTAGTTTATAGTAAGAGTATTATGGCAAGGTTAGGTTTTCAGCTTTGATCAGTGTTATGTAAGATGGTGCTCGCTTCGGCAGCACATACATTAAAACATTGTGTAAGATGCTAATGTAGGGAGAAGCTGGACAAAGAGTTCTCTAATTCAGTATAAAAGTGGGGAATGATTCCTAGGCTTCTCTGTGAATATAAAGCAGGCTGTTTTAACCTTTGTCCTTCAACTTAAAGATGTTTGGGGGAATTTCCTAATGTAGATTCAATCTTTGTAACAGAATTCACACAGAAATTTAGATTTTCTGTACATACATGCAATAAGAACATTCTATGTCTGATCAGTTTTCTAAAAGTCCACTTGTACATCTCTGTCCGCCCTTGCACAGTCAGTCCACACCCAGGACCCACCCACAGGATAAGCTGTGTAGCCTGGGACAGACTGCACAGATACAGAGGTGTCTAATTATAATAGTTTATAGCAATGATTATAATAACATTTGAGACTATTTGTCAGCATTTGTTGTGTGTCAGCCCTGTGAAATAATTTTAATTATATTATTTAGGACAAATTTAGAACTTGTAGAAGAAAGGAGCCACAGCAGAAGGGTCAACTGCTCCCCTCTGGCACCAGCTGCCTCTGGGAAGAGAATAAGGTATTTCTGGCCACCTGAACAGGCAGAGATGGGAGCAGAGCCAATTAGAAGGCAGAAAGCCCTCCAGTGACAAGCAGCCTTCCTCTGAGCTGTGTCCATCTGGGTTGCTTCACCTCCACTGTTAATGCAGCTCCGTTTTCTGGACAGGCTGTACACAGAATTTGTATACTGGAAGTTTCTGCTCTTCTGTCCATTGTTACAGCCCGGGTGTTAAGAAAATAGCCAGACCTTCCAATAAGGGGTGGTGGTTGGTAGCAGAATGGGTGCTGCATTTGGAGCTCACTTGGAGAATAGTTGGGTACATTTTAAAAGTGCCATCAGGCTTGGGAGCTGCAGAGACTGAGGTGCAAGAGATCCTAGGTGACGGACAAGCCAGAGAGGGTGAGAGGTGGAAGAGTACTTCACCATTAAGTCATGTGTCTCTCGGCAGTGCTAGATACACCAGCTAACTAGACTGACGATTCTGGAGTTACATTCTCTCCTGCTGTGTTCCTTCCAGAGAAAATGACTTTCAGCTTCTGAAGGAAGACAAAGGAGTTATTTTAGTACGTCCTGTCCTATGTGACTGAGGGGAGTGGAGGAACAGGTGGGGGAATCCCAAGCAACCTCCACCTGAGGGAGGATGAGGTGAGATGTGAGCTGAGATAGCTGTATGCTTTGAGTTTTGAGGAAAAGGTGGGAAGGAGAAGGGCTCTGCACAAACAGAGGGGAGGCACCTTATACATCTCTGTCCACCCCTGCACAGCCAGCCTGTACCCCTCACCCACAGGATGAGCCGTGTAGCCCAGGACAGATTGCACACATACATACGTGTCTACTGTGCTCTTACTGGGTGACCAGCAGGTGCTGGCCTGACCACCTTCTCCTGGAGGCCTGGGAGATGACCCATTTTCTTGTATTCTCCAGCTTTAAGGGCTGTGGCTCAAGTCCCTGTCCCCTTGCTGTGGTATGGGCCTGTGTGGAGTAGGTTCCATCTCCAGTCCATGGTGCTGTTGGGACGCTGGAGGAACCATTAAGGGACAGGGTCTCACTAGGGTCTCCCAGTCACACAGGGCTTGTCCTTGTGGATACTGGGATCCAAGTGTCTTGTTCTTTCTTTTTTCCTAGCCTCCATGAGGTAAGCAGCTATGTCCACTGCATCTCCCAACCTGGTGCTTCACCACAGGTCCAGGCTGGTGGATCATGAGCAGAAACTTTCAAAGCCATGAGCTGAAGTCAACCTTTCCTCTTTATAAGTGATCATCTTGATGTTTTGTTATAGCAATGGAAAGCTGACTGACACACTCCATCTACAAACATAGTAGCAGCTGCACACCTTGCTCAGAGTGGCAGAGCTCTGACCACTGCTGGGAAGGGACCCTCATGATTACCTGGGCCACACAGGTAATCTAGGCTGTTGCCCCATCTCAGATCCTTAACCTAATCATGCCTTCAAAGTCCCCATTCAGATGACCTAGGCACAGATTCCAAGCACCATGGCATCCAGTATGTGCACCAAGAGGAGTCTATGTTGAAGATGACAGTGAGATGATGACGCTTTACACAACCATTCTAGTGCCTCAGATTCCTCTACTCTTACACTCAGGATGTCCTCCAAGGGCTCTGGGTCCATGCAGGACACTCTGGCCATGCGTCGTATTCCAGATCCAGCTCTCTGCACAAGAGTCAACTGGGTTCCTCCTGAGAAAAGGCTCCTGGTGCAGAGGCCTAGAGAAGGCAGCAAGAAGGGGATCTAGGGACCCAGGAGCTAGGGACAGGTGCCCACCAACAATGGTGGCTGAGGTACAATTCAGCTGAAGCCCAGCACTGCCCTGGACACTAGGTGTCTCCCTAGATGCTGAGAATACAGAAAAACCTTGTCATTTCCATAAGGTCTGGGCCAACATCAGATCCCAATTGTTACTTGTTTTGCTCGAAGACAGCAATGCAGGTCTATCTGCACCCAAATAGGTGTTTCAAACATGATTAAATTGATTCTTTTGCAAATGCACTGTTTTTAGTACCACCACAGGAAACATAGTATTCCATCTCTAAGACTTTAGTATGAATCTCTAACAGCCAAGAATATTTTCCAACAGAGCCACATCTACATTTTCCAACAGACAGAGATGACAACAAACCCTTCTATATACTAGTGCCCAGAACAAGTTTCACTCCCCTCATTATCCTTTTCTGTACCTGTTATGGTTTAGGTCTAAAATGTCCCCACACCCGAAAGTCTCATGTTTGGAAGTAGGAACTGGTTGGAAGAGGTAGGTCATACTGCATGACCTAGAAGGTATGTTCTTGTCCCCAGCTCCTCCTCTCTCTCTCTCTGCTTCCTGGCCACCATAAAGTGAGCATCTGTCCTCCTCCAGGCCCTTCTACCATGTGATTTCTGCCAAAGAGCCTGCTAATTGTGGACTGAAAGAGCTAGCCAAATGAACCTCCCCTTCCTTGAAGTTGTATGTGTCCAATTTTGTATCTTAGCCTGAGGAAAATGATTAAGATGATATCTTGACTTAAAAACTCTAAAGGCCTGTGGTTAACTAGAGGATGCCTTAAGAAGACCTTGGAGTGCTTTGGGTGAAAGAGAATCCATCTGGCATAAGGACCAGGCTAGGGTGTGTGCAGTGAGAGCTCAAGGTCAAGGAGACTCTGAGCAGAGCTCCTGGAGTGGGAGGAGGTGGGTAGAGGGATGGTGCTGAGACTGGTGGATCTCAGCGCAGCTTCCCCATCAGTGACTCTGAGGCATCAAATTAACAAGTAACTCTGCTGTGCACTCAGAGGTACTCAGACATGCCCATTGCACACAGAACAAAGCACGCCTGCCCTGTTTTCTGTTAAATTCTTTTCTACAGTGCTATTTCTACAACTGAAGAAGAATTCAGGGCTGACCTCAGGATGGGTCTGGTCAGAGATACAGTCTCTGAGTGGGCACTCAAGGCCCACTGAGATTACGCTGGTCCTTGCTGCTTGGCTAGCAACTTTCTATTGTTGGTGCCCAGCTGGCTGCTGAGATGAAAGCCAGGAACATGTTTGTCCCATGGGCCATGCGGAGACACTGAAACAATATTGCTCAGCAGTGCTGGGCTGAAGACCAGGCTGCTGTGTGATCAGCATATTCCACCGGCACAGGCCCCCCACAGCTGGGTCTATCTAGGTTGCAAGCGTGTCAGGGGCCCTTGCTTCTGGGCCTTCAGCTAATTCTGCTCATCTCTAAACCTAGTTATCAGCCACAGAACTGAGCATACTGGGAGGTTACTCAAGGAGAGCTAGGCCCTGAAGGGTAGGGACTCAGACCACCAGGGGCTCCTCGGGGCTGGGATCTAACCCTCTCCCAATCACGGGAGGAGTCAGGGTGAGGTGCAGGGCATGCATTGCAGTAAGCAGAGTCAGAGAAGGATGGCAGGCCTGTCCCTGCTGCCTACATCTGCAGACTGAACTCATTCCTTGGGCACTGGCACAAGAAACAGGGATTGGGAGCACCAGAGTGCAGGGCAGTGGTGTGGGAGGGGAGGAACAGGAGCAAGAGGTCCATGGTGGGGCCACCTGCATCCTTCCATGCTCCTGTCGTGCCTTGGGTATGGATGCCATTGCTACCACCATCACCCAACCCTGGGACCCTGTAGAGCATTAGCCTGAGAACACACAGGCAGCTCTCTGGGGACTACAGTCCTGCAAGTCCCAGTCCTTACTGCAAGGTGCAGCTCCAGAGGGGTGAGTCTTTTTCCTCTCCTGTGTGTCACCCCAAGAACACATACACTTGCACATATACATGCACACATGTGAACACATGCACATGCACACACACATGCGACCTGTACATATACACACACGAGTTTCTACATATCTCTTCAGCATACTCTAAATTTGATTACCTCAATGAGAGTGAGAAATACAACTAAATGTCTGGGGTTACCAAATTGGTAGGCATGTGTGTTTTTGTGTGTGCATGCAGAAAGATAAAAAAGATGTTTCATTAAGCAAAAATGTAGTCAGAAGTAAATACTTGAGGCTTACTTTCTAGCATATATAAGAAAAACAAAAGCAGTGCCCAAAGCATTCTAATTGAGTGTTCTTCATAGCTAATTTCCAACTGGCAGATGATGCCACAAATAAAGAGATTAGAAATAAAGCATCACTCTCCACTGGAACTGGACGATGCCCACAAAATCTGTTTCTTATGTACTCTAAAGCTATGATACTTAGAATCTTTCCCTCTTGTTCTTGACATTTGAGAAAAAATTGTTTACAGCTATGAAGCTTGAAGGCTCATCTGCGGAATTAATGACATTTTCACTTCTCAGAAGAGTTTTTGCTCCTTCTTGCAAGGTTTGGGACTGGGTGTCAACCAGGACCCGAAAGACAGCAGCTCCAACAGCTAAATTACGTGTACATATGTTGAGATCATCCTTGAGCTCTGCCAGTGGAGGACACATCAGTGCACCCCTGATGGAGCGTAATCTGAACTATCCATACGATGTCAAATCCAACCATCTCAACACAGGCAGTCACACCTATATTTACTGAATGAGAGTGATGAGAATGACGTCTATGATATTTTGGTAACTGAGAAACAAAACAATAAAAACAGCAAGCCCTGCCCTCGTGTATACTATAGACCTATGTGTAAGTTTGCCTGAATACTTTTATCTTCTGCATAGTACAAGAATAAAGACCAACTAAAAACATGAAATCTCACCAAAAGCTTACTGAAACTGTAGGTGATTCCACTTATTCTGAGTGCTTCAATCATTTGAAATTTGAGAATATTCATTACACTTACAATTACAAAAGATAAAAGCACTTTCATTGGGGATAAACTCGTTGTTGAGGAGTCAGATAGTAAATGAGAAATACAGAAATTAAACTCACCACGGAAGCACCAAAATGGAAGTGAATATTATTGTGCGTTTTCTAAAGTTCACTCATGGCTTAGATGCACAAGAAATGAGTGTCACACACATATTAGTAGAAATGGTGACACAGAGAGACCTTGACATTTGGGTACACACCGTTCTTCACTTAATTTCAACTGATACCTAAGTTCATCACAGTGACTGGTGGTGACAAGCGTATAGCTTCTCTTGATATTAAGAAACCAATGCTTTGCAAATATTTGTTACTATGAAAACACAGTGACGGGCATCTTTGCACACAACTCCCCTTGTGCACTCCAGTTAATGATTTTGGATAAAATGAAAGAAGAGGTGAAGAACTGCATTGCATACGTATCAGAATTTCTTTCATATCGCCAGAGATTTTTAGAACATCTGCACCACTTCATGGCCCTGTAGACGTGTTGAGAATAATGATAATAACTACTGTAGTAAAGCCAGTTACTGCTCTGCTCTGTAGCACTTACTACCCACCATGTACCATTCTAAACTCATGGCATGTTGACCCCCCATTGTCCCACGCTGCTGTGTCTGTCATTAACCCCTGTGCGGATGGTGATGGAGGCTCAGAGAGGTGCGGACAGCCAGAAGCGCATGCTTAAATATTGCGCCATTTCTCTCATATGAGAAACCCAAAATGTAAATAAATTAAAGAACAAGATAAAAGACCGATCATAGGAAACAGGGAGACAGATCTTTTGTAAATGGGAAAGAGACCAAGAGACAGAGAACAGGGAAGAGGAAATGAGAATTCAGATGTTTTATGTATCTATACCAACTCCCCACCATGATCGTAATCATTACAAACTGCAAACGTGAACTAATAAAAATGCCCATAAAAAAAGGAAGTCATTGAAACCTAGAAAAGAAAACTTGGGTGCACAAGATTTTCCAGTGATGCCTCCATTCTCGGGCCCTCCCTGTGGCTGTGTGGAGCCCTGGTCCCTGCTGTGGCTCTGACCCGGAGACCCTACCACCTCTGTCGCCTCAGCCCTAGCCTGGCCCTCCCCCAGTGACTGCCACCTTCTTGTTTCTGAGGCCATGTTGTCCCCTGGCCTTGCCCTGTGTAGACATTCAGAAGACTACAGGGGACTCCCAGGTCAGCCTCCAGGGTGGCTGCTTCGCCCACTTCTTGGTGATATCTTGCTCCATGCTGACCCTCATGTTGGCTTTCTCTTCCATCCCCACAGCCTCTGTGCATGCTTTGGATCCTCTTCCCTGGCTGACCTGACTCATTTCTAAATGACAAAATGGCCACCAGCTCCATCCTATACCAGTAGCCTGGCACATTTGAGCCGTGACTGTGGTTTATTGGTGCCAGGGCTCCCCTCCCAATGGTCCAGAATGTATGGGCTGACAAGATCCAGCCTGTAGCCTGGGAAAACCATTTCCCTAGAAACATGAATGAAGCAACCACAGACTCTCTCTAGTCAAGTACCCTCTATCTTCCAGGCCTTTAAGATACTTCATTTAAGGTCCCACTGTAATGACGATGAGCACTGAAATCAGAGAAGCTAGGTAATTTTTCCATGGTTTTCCCACAGGGCATCTTTTCCTACTTCCACAGCCCATCTGAGCCCTGGCAGTGGGCTCTTGTGGGATTTCCTGGATGGGGAGGAAGGGAGTGGCTCACATCAGCAGGTCTGTTACTGTTATATAGTACCAAATTCCTCCCAGTGTCTACCAGAGACCAGAACAAAATTCTTCCAGCTCCTTGGGGAAATTGGATGTTAATTACTTCAGCTTGAATTTCAGACAAAAGTCATGGTAAAGCCACGTAGGGGGACCTGAAGGGAGTGACTGGCACCTGCCAGAAGTCACTCAATAGGATACAACATGAGCTACAGGGACACAGGGGTCCAGGCCCCAGCCCAGGGTGTGACAAGAAGCCCAGCGGACCTGGCTCTGCACTTTAGTGGCCCTCTATGCTTCTAAGAGGGCCCAGTTGCTGCAGGACAACCACAACTTCACCCCCATGTCAGACTGGGGCCGGGGCAGTTCCAGGAGAGCTGCATTGGGAGGGCTCTGCAGCCCCAGGAAGGCCTGAGATGGGGAGGGAAATCTGTCTGGGCACAGAAAAGACCAATACATGCAGTATGCATGCCCCACACCATGGACCAGGAAGCCACTCAGAGCCCTGGAGGTCACAGTGTATGCTGCACAGATTGTGTCAGACATGTCACAAACATCCATTCCCTTCTGTGATAAAAGAAAAATCAGGGCTTCGTGTCTTCACAGTGAAATAAGAGCGCAGGGGAGCCTGAAACCTGTGTATGTGCTGTGAGGGTCAGTCAGGAACCTTCAAAGGAAAGGACCCATGCCAGTTCCCTCATTTCCATCACTGGGACACCCTGCAGACTTGGTGGACACAGCAGGCACTGGACAAGGTGATCACACAGCAAGCCGCCAAGGAGGATCCCCGCTGCACCAGGAGCCAGCCTCCCCAGCAACCCAACAAGGACCCTGGGGAGTTCAGGACCAGGGACGACACCCCAAACAGGCCATGCTGGCACTGACCTACAGTGGCACAGCAGGAAGAGGACCACATTCCACAGAGCCATGCTAGGAATGAGCTCCCAGGACCTGCCTTGCCCGCTCTGGTCCTTTGTCCCTGTTGCCTTTGGCCTGTGGCATCAGCCTCCACACATACCTGGCAGTGGATGGCAGATGGGTGCCACTTCCCTCCATCCACAGCTTTCCCAGGTACAGCAGACATCTACTATTTCTGGAAGGTTCTGGCTGGCAGCAGACATGGTGCCAGGGTTTGAGTATGGCCTAAAGTCCACGTGCTGGAATCTTGGTTCTGGACACAGCCGTGCTGGGGGGCAATGGAGCTGTGGGCAGAGCCTCATAGATAGGCTGGCACTTTGGTCTGGGGATGGGAAGCTCTGGACAGAGCACCTGGCCACTCCTCCACTCTCTGCCTGGAGTTGAAGCATGCTGCTCCTGATTCCCCACCTCCAGAATGTGAGCAGGACATTTGTTACAGTTTAGATCTAGATGTCTCTCAAGCCTCAGCAGCCACAGGCAAGGCCTGTGGAAGGTGACTGGATCAAAGAAGATGAAGCTGACTTGCAGATAGGAGGTAGGGCTTGGCGGTCACTGGGACTGTGACCTGGAAGGCTTTGTCTCCTTCTGGGCTCCTCCTCTCTCTCTGCTTCCTGTCTACCATGAAATGAGCAGCTCGCCTCCACCAGGGCCTTGTGCTATCCTACCTTGCAGCCAACAGACTATGGACTGAAACTTGACCCAAAATAAACCTCTCCTCCTTTTAGTCATAGTTTTAGCTATTTTGTTTCAGTGACAAGGAAAAGAAGTAAGACAACATCACTTTCGCCTTACAGAACCAAGGAAGTGCTGGGTGAGGAGAGAGGCTGCGAGGGAGGCAGGAGAGGGAGGCAGGGAGTCTTCCCTCATCATGCTCTTCTGAGATGGTTCTTCTCAACACAGACCTGTCAACCCCCACCATCAGCTCCTCTCCATCCAGGGCTGCACTCTGGATGGCTCATGTGGCCCCCTCAGCAGTGGTGTCCCTCCCATTGGTGTGGCTCCAAGTTATGGAAAAAAGACCTTGTTCCCAGGGCAAGGCACCTGGTAAATATTTACTTGGCATCCAGTGAATATTTGTTCAGTTAAAGTCTAAGACTGGAAAAATTGGTTGTTGCATGGTAATTAATGTCGTCCCTGCCTCATTCTCCCAACACAACCAGGCAGGTGTCACTGCCCAGCTCAACATGGACAAATCTCACCCTACAGGCCCTATCGTGAGCCCACATCAGTGCTCCTGGAGGTGACCAATGTGGGTCCTCACCAACCATGGGACTTTCCAGAAGCCTCTCCCCTGCTCATGTTCCAATCCACAGATGTATTTTGTGAGACAGGTGTTGTTCTCGCTGAGCCTGAATGCTTTAGGTAAGCAGGGGGGCTGCTATCTTCTTCCATTTTCTGTGTTTGGAGCCTTGAACCCATGGACTCACTGCCTCTGCACCCTAATTCCTTGGATTTCTGCTGATGTCCCACCCTTCCTCCCCCACACTTGTGCAGGAACCCAGATCTGAAAGGCTGGGATCTCTGGGCCCAACAGCAAGGAGAGGTTGTAGCCTGGCGGTCTCCTGTGCTGGGTCTGTGTGTAAGGGATACTGTGAGTATTTTTAGGATAAGCACTCAAAGATGTGTTGAGACCCTCAGGAAAAAAGAAAAAAAAAAAGGATGCCTACAAAATACCTCGTATTATTCACAAAAATTTAAACCATATGTTTCTGCATCTTTTACTGAATCTTTTACAAGTAGGCCATTAAAATGCACTCCTCGAAGAGCTGTTTGATGTCCCCAGAGCTCCCAAGTATTTTACAAGCTGTTTTCCTTAGAAGCAAAAGGATATGTTTAAACTTACCTAATAGGTGTGGAAATCACCCAAATCTGAAGAATTCTTTCATAACCTTTGACTTGGACCCAACAAATCGCCTGCCTCTAACTCTCCACGGTGGATGAAATTTGTAACTGTCATGGTGAAGTCTGTGATTTGGGCTCTGGATGCATTAGAAAGAATGTCCCTGGAGGACAGCTTGTGCCCGGGGCTATTGTGATGCTCAGCCCTGTCTGTAGCTGGGAGTTACCAAGGACCAGGTGAAAACCAGCCAAGACCAGTGTCAAAAACTTGCTCACTAAAGAACTCTGTTCACATCTGCCTTTGCAAGTTTGTTTTTACAAATAAATGCCATTTCTTTTTCTACCCTAATCAGCAGAGAATAATCAGCTCATCTCACTGAGCAGACTTGAGTCCCGCAGAAGGCAAAGCCACTTTATCTCCTGTCAGCCTGCTTTGTGTCTGAGGAGTCTCCGTGATCTCACCTTGGCATGTGTAGAAGCCCTTGTGATTCACCACGTCCAATTTCTGGGGCCCTTAACAGACTCGTTTCCTTTTTCCAAGGGAAAAAATAGAATAATAGCTTCAATATCTCAATTTACACAGTGATTTACTCTTTACAAACACCCGCATGGGTCACCTTACTTAATCCTTACTTGTTATTCTTACACAGTCCCTGGACCAACCTTCTAACCATCCTTGTCATCTTGAGAGCAGTGACGCTGGCTGAGAAGTCATCAAAGTCAAAGCTGCAACTCGGGTTCCTGGGTCAGAAATGAATGAGTTTTCTTTAGGGGAGGGTCTTACTTATAGAATATTTCCTGAGGGCCACTGCACAGTGGGTCTACCGAGACTGCCTTGTGTGCGTGGAGGGCAAATGTGGCTCCATTGGGAATGCAGGCAACTCCCTGAGGACAGCTGCCCTCCTTCCTCTTAACCTCAATCAGATGCCCCTCCCATACCCAAAGGGGAACACAGGGCCAATCAGGTTCATCACACTTCACAAAAAAATAAACTCATCAAATGAAGAGACTTGTGGAACTATGTAATTATCCAGGATAGAGTAGCCATAGGCATCTGGTTCTTCTCACAGAGCAGAGCCACGTTCAGCTGTTTCCCTGGCTAGCCCACACTCTGGGAAGCCCCAGCGCTGCAGAGTCGGGCAACTCCCCATGGAATACAGCTGCACGCACCTTTAGAGCAGTGTGACTTTGAACACAGATGCTGTCTCTGGCTCCAGGGATCCTCCGCCCTTCTGCCTGCCCTGAGCACTCTCATGCTCCCAGGTCCTGCAGATCCAGGACTTTGTCCTCTGGGCCCAAGACAAGTGCTCCTGTCCTTGCACAGCAGCCCCAGTGTCATTTGCCAGGGAAGAGGCAAGAGGGGGCTTCTCCAGGAGGTGAGGCTCTACCTACTGTGCGCAGTCCACCAGCATGGCCTGCCACCACCCACCCCCTGCTAATGGAAACAGCCCCCTTGGATTCCTGCACAAAGTCTCAGAAACAAGGGAAGGACTTTCCACATCCTATACAGGGTCACAGCCTCCAGCTGTCAGAGTCCAGAGCTGGTGAGAGCAGGCCACAATTCATGTTACACCCACCTGTTGTCAGTCTGGCAGGGAGGGAGTTAGAAGCACCGTCCCTCTCCCCTCAAATTCCCCCATCACTCACTGGCCCTGTGCCTTTCAACCGGCACCTACGGCCCGGTTTCCACGAGTGGAGCCTCCTGAACCTTCTTGTGTGGTGCCAGCTGCTGGCCACCACAGTGACACTGTGGCGGAAGAGAGAAAGCTGTCTCCAGAGGAGTCTGGAGTCAGGTTCAAACTCCAGGAGTCTCCTGTCAGGTTGGGTTACCTTAGGTCCCCCACATCCTCAGCTATGGCTGCACCCTGAAGTCACAAGCACTGTGTGACAATTACCCGTACAGGAACCTGACATCCCACCTGGCACTGCACAGTACCCAGGAGGCCTGGGGCAGCTCCCCAGCCACAGCCCGCATTTATTTCAGTCAGACACCACTCACTCGTCTCAAAGGCCTGTTGGCGAGGATCACAGCATTGAGTTAAAGCTCCTGTGTTTGGCACCGCCATGCACCCCACCTTCCCTCATGCACGGCTGGGGCTGCTCGACCTCTCCCAGACCAGGCAGGTCCTGCCATGCTGACCCTAGACAGGAGCATCCTACCCCCAACCCCAGCAGAAAGTCCAGGACAATGAGTCTAGGGTTGGCTCTTCCCGATGTGTCCTCCCTGTTGTCCTAGCCTCGCCCCTCCCTGTCTCTGTGCCCACTTTCCTTTTATGATACAGACACCAGGACTGTGGGGTTAGGCTGTACCCCATGACCTCACTTTAACTGAGAGGCTTTGGAAAGGTCCCAGATCCAGATAAGGTCAAATTCCATGGTGGCAGGGTTAGGACCCAACTTACCAGAAACCACTTGGCCTCTGACACCACTGGCCCTGTCCTCACTACATGACCAATGCCAACATCAACCCCATCACTAGCCCTTTTACTGTTCTCATCCCTTTATATATTTTTTCAAAATTTCTCCAAATCAACATTCTTTGCTCAAAATTGCCTCTTCAATTTGGATGGCTGAACCATCTCCTGACCATACAGTCCAGGTCATGTATGAGTCCAGCTGAGTGGTGAGCGGGCTTCTAAGTGGACAGCAACACTTTGGAAATACCCAGCTCACAACCACTCTCCAAGCATGGGCACAGGAAGACTCAGGCTGACACCACACAATGATTGTGGCACCTCTGAAAAAGCACCAACGCTTTGTCCATAGAACGTGGCTCCCACCCGTAGGGACTTTCCCTCCCTGTGGGACTGTGGCTTGCAGCTTTCCAATGTCAACATCAGGGACCCAGATCTTCTGGGGTTGTGATTTTTAGGACGTTAGACCTCAGGGGTTTTGGTCTTTCCTGATTATGGTGTTGGGAACTGTGGTTTCCGGAATTATGATTGGCCTGTGCATGCCATGTGCCCCACCTCTGTATCCGCCTGTTGTTCTGCTCCTGAAGGCTGGCTCCTACCATCTTCATCTGTGACAAGGGCCTTTCCAGCCTCTGCCCGTCCTGTGACCCTAGGATCAGCAACCCCTCCTGCTGGAAGCCTCTCCCTCACCTTCCTAGAAACAGTGCTTTGCCATTATCCTTTCTCCTCATAACTCAGCCTCTTCTCTCAATTGGATACCTCCATCCACTCAGATCTCTCCCTGAGCTGCAACCAGATGCTGCCCCAAGCTTCTCTAATTCCTCCAGCCTGTTTCCTGTTCCCACGAGATGTCCTACAGAGTCCTGCCTCCGTCTCCCAATGTGCTCCTCTCTTTTTCCTGCTAAGAAATAGGACTGAGTAGGAAGCTGTTTCACAGAAGGACATTGTAGAGGGCAACTAAGAACACATCTGGAAAAACAGCCTCTGGGCTGGTCTCGTTTTCTCAGCTTAGCTCTCTTTCTGAATGTGACACTCTGGAGACCGGCTTGTGACCTTGATAAGACCATCCTGCATGGACACAGCTGACCCCAGGGTCCAGAGGAGGCTCCCTTCTCCTTCTCCTTGAGCAGCCTCAGCTGTGTGTTCTGGGGAAGCACAGATGTGGAGTGACTTCCTGAGCATCCTGGTGGGCTGCATGCCTCAGGAAGCGCCAGTCACCATGGTAACCACATTGGCCTTTCACATCCTTGGTTCCCATGTTCATGGACTCAACCACGTATGTGTCAAAAATATTCAGAAAATGAAATGGATCTGTACTGGACATGTTTTTGTTGCCATTCAAATCTAATAAACAGAGCAATACAGTAACTCTTTGCCCCGAGTGTCCTCTGTGCTAGGGATAACAAGAGACACTAGAGAGGGATTAAAGTATGCAGGAGGACGGGCGCAGGGCTTTGTAAGCTGGGACTTGAGCACCTATGGATGTGGTTTCTGTGGCTCTTATGTGCTCACTAAGGCAGCCTGTGGAGGAGCAGGAGTGCCAAGGTCCCAGGGCAGGCCCTCCACTGAGGAGCACTGGGATTGGTAAGGACTGGGAAGCCCCAGCTGTGAGGAACCAGGCAGTGGCTGCACTCTGCCTCAGGACCACTTCACTCAGGCCTGTCCTGTCTGACCTTTAGGACTGGGGGAGAAAATTCAGGGTCCTTCTGAGATACTTCTTCTATCCCATCCGGTAGTCACTCAGATCCCCCAATGCAGAGTCTGTGCCCCTACATTAATGACTCAAAAGACGAATGTCACAGGCATTTGCTCCTGTGTTCTCACCTGCTTGAGTCCCTGAGCCCCAGGCCTGGAAGTCAGGTAGCCCAGCCACCTATGGTAAAGGAAGATGATTCTGCATCAGCTGGGGCTGGATGGAGGGTCTGGCACTAAAGACCTGTATGTTCTCCTAAGCTTTGCATCTTACCTTCATGCCCACAGCCCCCACAACCCCGTCATACTCGGGGGGTTAATGACCTCTCCAGGCAAGGGCACACTATACCCTAACTCAGTGGGAAGTGAGCCTCCCCGGGTCCCCATGATGTCCCCTAAAGCCTTTTTTCTATCCTCTAGGCTCCGTCTGTCCAGCCTCTTACCTTCTCTGGAGCCATTCCCAAGGCGCCTTCTGGCTTCTTTCAGTCTCTCCTAAAAGCCTGCCTCTGGACTAAAGAAAGTCTGCTGAGTGATTCCCAAGCCGGGTACCCAGGAGGCGCTGGCTTTGCATGGCCTGCAATTTTTCAAGAATGAAAAACATAATAACAAAAAGCCAAAAACCTTCTTTGAGAAATGAGTCCGCCTCAGCATGCAGGTAACTCCCCCACAGCAGCTCTTCACCCTGGGCTAGACGCCTGGGCTCCGCGGCAGACGTTTCCCATACTGGGGCGAGGGCTGAGATGTCAATGCTTCGAGACCCTGCGCACTTTACAGAAAGCACCTACGCCTTCAAAGCCTCTGTGTTAATCAAAGGTGATTAAAGCCAGGTCCCCACTGGGGAGTTCTTTCGTGGCTCCAAAGGCGTAAGGAAAAGCAGAGATGCTTATCTGGCCAGCACGGCAGGAACTTGCTCCTTTCTATAAAAATATACATGCTGACAGGACAGGCTGCAGATTTACAATTTGTCTGATTTGATCCCCTCTCAGCCCAGGAATCCCTGGCTTGTGTATCCCATTAGCAGGGCTGCTGTGGGGCTGGTCCAGGGAGGGTGAGCCCCAGCCTCGGACCAGACTGCAAGCCAGCTCTGATGCTACCTGAATGTCACTTCCAGCACCCATGCAGAAGCAGTCCCTATCCTCTGTCCTCCAGCAATGCTTTGGTTGGCCCCTTTGCAGCCTGGGGTGATGTGGCCATCACCCTAGACAAGGAGGTCCTTACCTTCCCAGGCCCCTGTGGCAGCTTTCCTAAATCTCTGGCTGCTCCCTGGAAAACCAGGAGCTGTACCTTCTGTGCCAGATGTAGGAAACAGAATCAGCACCTGCATTTCTGTCTGGCACAGCAGTGCTCCCCACAGACTGTTCACGTGGTAGTTAATTGAAAGACACAGCGAAAGGCCATCTTCTTCATGAGCACCTTCTTCTTCTTCATTCCCCAGCCTCCTTGGAGATGGAAGATTCCCAGGAGAACAGAGACAGAAGGCGCTCTGGCGGCCCTTGCAGCTCTGAACTCTTTCTTTGGGAAGCCTAGGAAAGAATGCCTCCACTTTATCAGAAACCAAAACTGCAAATTAAAACAATGAGATATTATTTTCAATACAAATATTAGTAAACATTTTTTGATATACTAATTGTGATAGGTGCAGTTCTGACAGTTACCCTCAGACACTACTCTGTGTGTGATGGAGGGTGTGTGTGTAAAGAAAGCTACTGGGAGCACAAACAGAGAGATATTCTCTGCTATGCTTGCTGAAGTTCTGTTTTAAGATAAGAAACAGCAAAGGTGCAGTAAGTGCAACACTATGGGAATGGATGTAAAGGAGGTGCTGAGCACAGCTCATAACGGCAAGGTGCATCTCGCCCGAAAACTGACAGGGCGGGATCTCCACACAGCTGCCCTGCAAGACTTTGAGATCCAGGCTGCTGATGGGAGAAAGATAGTCTATGCAAAGAAAGGCACCATCCTTTCTGCCCACAGCCATGGTCCAGAGCTCAACTGCAAGAGAGGTAAGAAGCAGCCCTTCTCCGTGCTTGGGCAGGTGAAGGTGTGGAGAAGCCTGGGCATTGACTCCAAGCTGTCTCAGTGCATCGTCCATTGCTACAACAGGATCCTTGAGGTTGGGAACCAGACCAGGAGGCTGATTACTCAGTTTGGGAGCTGAAAGTCTGAGACTGGGTGACCAGAACTATTGGCCCATCGTGAGATCCCCTCATACATGACAGCATGCAGAGGGTGACATGCAATGGAGTTCACAGAAAAAAAGGCTGAGGGTCAGCGCACCTGTTCCAACACCACCTCCCTCCCACAGGACCTCAGCTGCTCCCGCCACACCCAACAAACCCATAGAAGTGGTGTGGGTCCCTTTGTGAAGGGTGAAGTCCAGTTGCCCAGTTACCTTCTGCTAGGCCTTCTCCTTTGGCCCTGCCTCCTTTCCATGTCCCTTGTGCTGGAGGCCACACTCCACACTGGAGTCTCACCCAAACCACACATGTTACCTGCTTTGTGACTCCCAGGTTTAAGTGATTCTTCCTTCTTCATCCAAGTTCAGTTGTCCCTCAACTTCTCGCTAATAAGCACCCATCATTCACAGAACAAAAAGTAAGTGAAGATTAGTAGGTAAAGTGTTATGACACTTAAACTGCAAAGAGATGTGTGAAAGTCACAGAAGCAGCTGGAGTTGTAGATGTATTTATCTGGACTCTTGGAAGGGGATGGGGGCTTCTCAGAAAACAGGAGACCTCCTTGTGCTCTTTTCTGGGCTGTTTTTCCCCACAACTTGGAGCTCCCCTGGACCTTTTCTGCTGGCTTAGTGACCATCCAGGCAGACCAAAAGTCTGTGCTCTTTTGGTTGTAGACCTGGGCTGCCTCCATGGTGAATATTCACTTGATGATTCTCCTGCCTCCCTTCCTGCTCCAATTACGTTTTAGTTCCATGATGCTGGACCAGCACATCCATGCCTTAGGCCTTGAATTTTACCCCTGTGAGATAGGATGGGAAGCCCCTCTCCAGTCCCTTGAACTGGGCCATCATCATTGTAAGATTCTTCAAGAACTCCACTTTCTGTGCACAAGGAAATGTTTTTGTTTCAGAAATGGAACCCATGGAGATTAAGCAAGCTTGCTGGGCCTCAGATATGTTTTGCAGCCTCTGTAGGTGTCCATGTTTGACAGGAAGGCAGTCTCCATGGGAAGGTGGTCTCCACAAGAATGTGGCCTCAAATGCTGCACAAGATGACAGGCAGACACAGGAAGGTAGTCTCCAAGCAGGATTGGGTCTTTTCCCGTGTGGCCTCTTAGCTAACCAGGGTTTGCCCTGCAGGGGACACTAAGGCACAGACAGGTTAAGCTGGCATTCAGAGTCAGTGGACACTCAGGCTAGTGTCCCACTCCTGGATCCTCACCTAAGTGGGGTGAAAACTTGCATTGTGAGACATGGTCTTCCATGAGGTGCTGCGGCTTCTGAAAACTGATACATAAAAAAATTGCCCTTTGCTTTTCTTCACCAACTATGGCTAAAACATACAAGCCCTTTAGAAGACAACAGTGGTGGCAGAGAGCAGCAGATGGAGACAATTAACCCAAGGCCTTGTCAGCCCAGATGGCTCTGGGGCCAGGACTCCAGCTCTATTCTCTTGACCTCCATGATGGATGGGGAAAATTTGTCCCCAAAGACAGACACTTGAGACCCTTGAGGTGCTGGGCCCTGCCCTCACATCATCTTTTAAGAAGAACCAGCTTGAAGCGAGAGGGGCCTTTGAAGTCCTCACCACTACCTTGAAGGGGTGTCCAGGCTCTTTCTGGGTTGGGTCCAGGGGGTTTGGATCACAGGGAACAGAACCAGATAATGATGGTGCCTCAGTTCACAGAGAAGGCAGCCTTACTGACATCCTAGAGAGTGATACCATTCTCTGTTTCTGGCCACCATGGCCCTGGGCTCTGAGGGTACTTCAGAGAATCATAAGCATGGCAGCTATCCCAAAGAAGACTGAGATGCTACAGTGTCTAAACCAGGCCCTCAGTTGCTGTTGTGAGGAGTCTTGGGGCTCTTACCTGGTAGCCATGGTTGATGTAGGAAGGTACTCCAGGTGTAGGGAGACACACGATGGGCCAACTTCCAAGGGTGGATATGGGGAAAGAGAAATCAATAAACCAGGGAAAAGAAAATTCACAAAGCACAAAAGCAGTAAGCAATGTGGAAGAAATTAATTGTCTGTATCAGCTTGAAATCAAGGTGGATGAGCTGAAGTTCCTTAACAATAAAAGGAAGGGAGTCCGCTAGCATATAAGCAATATTAGGCAATAAACTATGTAGAAGAAACATGATGAAAACAAAAGAACAGAAGCTACACAAAGGCAGAATATGTACACATCCCAGCTTCCTTCCAGTGCAGCTACAAACCTTCACATCACAGACTAGCACAAGAAGGAGGAGACCATCCAGGGAGCTCATCCCAGCAAGAGGCAAGGAGTGAGTTCTTTGGGGTTGCTTTTTACCTCATGTGTCCTAGACTGGTATTAGAGAAGTATCTATGCATACAGATAAAACAGCCATGGTGTCAGATAGCTTCCTATTGCTGTGACAAAATGCCTGAGAAAATCAATTTAAAGGAGGAAAAGTTGGTTTAGACTCACAGTTTCAGAGGCTTCAGTCCATGGTCACGTGGCTCCATTGTTTCTGAGCCTGAGGTGAAGAAATACATCATGCAGGAGCAAGCTGCTTAACTGACAGTGGCCAGGCAGGGGAGAGACAGAGAAACAAAGTGGGTGGGTGCCAGCCAGGGGCTGGGCACAAATTATCTCCTTCAACAACACACCTACACCCTCAGTGATTGACTTTCTCCAGCTGGTTCTCACCCACTAGTTTCTAGCACTTTCCAATGGCACCACCAGTTGGGGCCATCCTTTTCAACACATGAGCTTTTAGGGATACCTAAGATCCAGATCGTTGTAGCCACTCCTCTAAGACAACTCCTGTCTCTAGCCAAGGGAGCAGGTAGACAGCAGCTTCATAGGACACATAAGCTTTAGACAATGACTATTCCCCTTCAGTAGGCACCCTGAGAAAGCCCACAGCCCACCATTATTGTTAAGTCATAAGGCACCCCCCACACGGAGGACTTAACTCTCAATAATAAAAACTCCTTCCTCTTCACCTGTTGCCCTCCAGTGCCCCTCGACAAAAGCCAACCCCGCCCTCATCCACCTTGCCAGAACCAGACATTCAGCTCTGACGAATGACATGCCCTGCTTGGGCTGTTCTAACCCACAGATACCATCCCCCCAGAAAATGTTCTGGCCTGCTGACACCTTCCCCAGAAAATAGCTTAAAAACCCCACGCTTTGCTCAGCTCAGGGCTGTCCTAGTCTGCTGCGCAGCCCGCTGTGTCACTCTCCCACCCAATAAAGATTCCTTTCATGTCAAAAGGTCTGGTCTGGTTCTGTGTGGGTCTTGACCTGATCAGTTATCCCAAAACCAGAAGCCCAGTGGAGATCCCACTTCCACTCCACAAGATATGCTGAGTCCCCCAAACTGCCCACAGTGAAGAAGAAACTACATGGGAAAACTGGAACGTCACGTTTGCAAACAAGATGATCACCCTTGCTTCCCAGTGTTGTTGACATCATGCCAGGACCTTGAACCTCATCACTCTGCAGTGGAGACTAGGCAACTGCCCATACCAGGATGGGATCCAGGACACTGGGCAAAACACAAGACTTAGCTAACATCCAGAGTCTCAACCATAATAACTAAAGTATCTCAGATTCAACTAAATCAACTAAGACTTAAGAGGATCTCAGAATGAATGTGAGAAGACAATCACCAAATAACTTAATCTTGTAGATGTGGGAATATTTGGGCAAGGATTTCTAAACAAACATTATGAATTGCTTCAAAGAGCACTTGTGAAAAGATTTGAAAGAAAATTTTCAAAAAAGAAATTCTCAGCAAACAAATAAAAAATATGAAAAGGAACAAAATGGAAAATTTAAAACTCAAAAAGCACAAAACCAGAAACACAAACTTAATGGAAGTGTACAACCAAGAGAATGAAGAGAATGGAGAAGATTCAGAGAAACTCGGTGAACTTGAAGATAAAATAGGCTGATACTAAATGAATCATAAGAAAATGCCAAATATAAATGAGATCACAATCAAGTTCACTGTGGAGGCAACAGAGCCCTACTGTCCCCCAAGTTGCCTACCATGGTCACAGTGCATCCTCAGATCTCCTGTCCCAAGACCTTGTATCAGAGAGGACACTGTAGTGCTATAGAAAGAGTGAACAGATTTCAACACCTATGGCTGGCTTAAAATTACCACCCTGTCACTGAGGAGCTGCATGGCCTTGGACATATCCCTTAATCTCTTAGCTTCTGTCTGTGCTTCTTTGAAGTTGGTATAAGAACAACAAGTCTCTCAGAGGGATACAGGTGCTCTAGGACCACTTGTACAAAACCTACAGGTATGAGTTTGCACACTGTTTTAGTTACTTTTCTCTCATTGCTGAGACAAAATACCTGACACCCAAAGTTAAGGAGGGAAAGATTTATTTAGCTCACAGTTTGTGGAGGTTTCAGTCCATAATCAACTGGCTCCAAGGTGGGAGGCATGGTGAGGGGTAACAGTTCAAGGCAGCAGAAGACAGCAAAAGCAGTGAGAGCAAAAGGGGAGAGAGCAAGCCTCTTTTTCTCCCTTATATTGTAAGCAGGTTACCTGTTCTTGGGTGGGTGTAGCATTCACATCATCTCCCTGCCCACCTCTTGTACAGGATGAGGATGTTTACAAAGCAAGGACCCTGGCCCTCTGTTGAGTCACTTAATAAAACTTTTAAACTTCTCAAGTTCACACAATGAACAATATCCTAGAGCTGTAAGGACATGTCCTGTACACACTAGGATGTAGAACTGCTGAGTTACTTAATTAAGCTTCTAGACTTTTCAGAGTGACACGAATCAATCATCACACACATGCATTTGCACACCTATACAATTATCTAAATGTGTTTTCAGATACATTTGCACATATACATGTTTATATATGTGCTTGAGAGACTTCTCAATATGCTTAAAATATAGATAAAAGGTTGGTTCTAGAATATTAATGGTGTTAAAAAAATAAAGAAGAGGACATTAGACTAAGAGGGCTCTAATGCCCTGAGCTTCTATGTAGGTGAACCACTAAAACCAATTCAGCTGCATTTGCTGTATGTAGTGAACTCAGGTGAAAAGAAAAGAAGCTCAGCCCATCACAGGTGGCCAATGAGACACTAGCTGCATGTTCTTGAGATTGTCACCTGCACAGCTGCTCAGACTGTAAGCAAAGGACTTCCTGTCTCAGCTGTCTCCAAGAGAGTCACCTTTCAGAGTTACTGCCTGGTCCAATAGCCTCCCTCACATTGGCCCTGACTGCTGAGGACCTGTCTCTGAGAGGTAGTGTATGCAATAGCATGTATCACTCTCCCAAGGTCTTCAATCAACATTTTCTCCACACTCAGGCATCCTGAGCCTCACAAGTCTCCTTAGAGGGTCCTGAGGCCCTGCAGCCTCGAACAAGGCAACAGGACACACACGCGCACACATACACACCACTATAGCTTGGGTTGTTCAGAGGCTGTTGGAAGACGCTGGGGACAGGGCAGCTGAGACTGGGCCCCTAGAACCTGCAAGGAAATCCCAGGTTCCTATTACAACCCCTAAAGGCCAACCCTTCTAGAAGCCTCCACCCTAGAGCACACAGGACTAAATGTGGCTGGTCAATCTGACGCTGATACAACAAACCATGCTTAGTGATAAGATAGTATCACCTGAAGAACCATGGGCTTTAGGGAGCCATGTAAACCTGGCAGCAGGTGTGCTGCAGGAGTACAAAAGGAACTGAAAGGGAAAGTGGGGAGGCAGGTGACGTGCCCTGTCAGATATCCTGGGCCTCATGAGTCTCCCCAAGGGGTCCTGAGATCCTGGCCCTGTAGCCTAGAATAAGGCAACAGGGACACACACACACACACACACACACACACACACACACACACCACTATGGCCAGGGTTGTGAGGAGGCTGTTGGAAGAGGATCATTTTCCCAAAGGGTCCAACAGAAAACCAGGTCCACCAACCTTCAGCAGTCAGGAACCAGACCACAGCATGAAATCCTCAGCTCTCCAACAAAGAGATAAACGACTTACAGGTAGGAGGGAGTGATCTGGCTCAGGTTTCAGAGGGGTCAGTCCATGGTCATTGTTTCCCTTGTTTGGGGGCCAAGCAGGGAGGTAGCACATCATTGCAGGGAGCGTGAAGTGGAGCAAAGCTGTTTGTCTTGTGGCAGCCAATCAACAAAAGAAAAGAGAAGGGATGGGGTCCTGATGTCCCCTCTATGGGCAGGTTGCAATGACTTCTGCACCTCCCACTGGGCCCTACCTCCTCATAGTTCTACCTCCTCAAACAGGACCCCAGCCTGGGATAAGCCTAAAATAAGGATCTTTGGGAACATTCGACATCTAAACCACAGCATGGGGTAGGAATAAGACCATACAAATAAGAGCTTGAGCCTGATTATTGTGGGAGTGATTGTCTTTCCAGGGGATGTTATGTGTCTGTGAGTCAGTGTGCCTGGATCTGTGTCTGTGTACACATGTGCACCAGATACAAATGTCATTTTTGTGACTCAGTTTCAGTCAGTGGTGGGTACTGACCACCCTTCCCTGTGCTTGTATACTCAGCTCATCCCACCTTAGCTGCCAGAAAAATCAGGGGTTCCCTTCAGGGCTCAGTCACTGCTGTGATGTTTCTTGGGTTCTTGGTGCAGCCCAGGTCAGCTAGGGACCCTGTCTCCTGCCCACAGATACTGGGACCCTCCTCCCAGCACTCAGGTTATGCTAAGGAGCTCAGACCAGGCCATCATGTGATGCCTGTCCTCCTTTCTTACCCTGCTCTTTAGCTTAGCTGCTTCCAGGCAGCCTCTACCAGCCTGGTGGTTTTGGGGCTCCATAGGGAAGTTCATCTTTCCTCCAGGGCTGTATCCTTTTGCTCAAATTTTCCTTTAGGTCTCAAGATTGTGCAGAGCACCAGACTCAGCCTTCCAGCTCAGTTGGGGATTGTTTCCATTTTGCTTGTTTCAAAGGTGAGTAGATACATCCGATCCTGGAACATGAGCCTGGATGTGCTTTCTCAAAGCCAGGGGGGTGGATGGACAGCTGATTCCAAGATGCCAACCAGGGCCCTGAGAAGCCTAAGAACACAGGTACAGAAGACCTGGGCCCAGGCTCATGTTCCCCCTGGTAGGCACTCACAAGACTCAGCCTCCAGGACACTCTTAGAGGTCAGGTGCCTGCAATCCACTGGAGTGGCTGGGTAACATGGCCATTACAACTCCCTATGGGAGAAGCTACCACCCTGGCTGGGCTCCAGGAGCCAAGGACCAGCCAAGAAAGTGAAGTGCTCAGCCAGAAGAAAGAGCTCAGTGAGCACAGATACGGCCGGTGAGGCTCTACTTCGAAACAGTCATCAGACCCGAAATCCAACTGGGAGCACTTAAGATCAGGGGCGCCCAGTGTGAGAAAGAGCTTGCTCACACTTTCTGGTAGGTGAGTTATGGTCAGTGAGCTGCTGGTGGCTGGGGAGGGTTATAAATAGCCAGGGAAAGGACTTTTCCATCCCAGCTTTCTGTTCTTTTAAACACACACACACTCACACACACACACACAAACACACACACACACACACACACGCACACTTGAACCTTCAGTTGTTCCAAAATCTAACATCAATGAGGTGCTCCTGGGATGCAGATGTTGAATGAGTTAAGTTTTCCCCAAAGCCTGGGTGTGTGAAGCAGCTGCAGACACAAGCCAGGCCTCTGAGCCAGTAGAGTAGGGTCATCATGGCTCAGCACCTGGTCGGCAGCATCCAGGGAAGATGAGTAAAAGAGAACATAACTCAGCCAGGCAGTGACCCACAGGACATCCCCAGCATCAAGATACACACTACCTGGGGGCGGATAGCCATTCCACTAGCATCTCAAGGGTGCAAAGGAAGCTACCACCCAAAGAGCCAGGATAAGTGTTTCCAAGCTGGAGGACCCTGCAGAGCACAGAGGCAGGGAGGCCTCAGGGCACAAAGCAGGTGAGGGCGGGAGGCAAGGAGGACTAAGTGTGTGGGCATCAGGGGTCTCCTGCAGCACACAGAGGGTGGTGTTCTAGGGCCTTGAATGCAAGGGCAGATAGGAGTCCTCCTGGGAAAGTTACACTGAAGCTGTGTGGTAAGTAACTTACTGGAGAGAATAAGGACAGAGCAGCACAGAGGTGGCAGCAAGCCCTGGGACAGGAAGAAAAAAAGGAGGAGAAGGAGGAGGAAGAGGGGTGTTCACATCTGACTGTGGATTCCTCACAGGAAGGGAATGAAGGAGGAGAATGGAGAGAGACTCTTAGGTGTTCAGATTATGCAAATAATGGGTGCTGTGCCTTCCTCAGATGAGATAGCCAGGAACAATTAGGCTAGAAGGTGGGGAAAAGGGATGTCCATCAAAGCCTCACCAGAGCTCATGATTCCATGGATGACACAGATGAGAAATGTATGTCATGGTGACAAGTGTCCACAGCCAAGTGTGGCTGTGACATGAGCCCAGCTATGAAGCTCTGTTTACATCCATCCACAGCACTGGCAGAGAGTGTCAACAGATTCCAATGACTCACTGCTCAGCATTTGTCATAGCTTGTTGGCATCACCCAGGAGAAACCAAAGGAGTAAAGTCAGAGTGCCTTGCAAGTTACAGCCCCTGACTTCTCAGTGGTGTCTAGTGTCCTATGCTGGTCAGGTAACAACCTAGCAGCTGTCAAATGATTTATGAAACAGGATCCTGTGACTGACATTGGAGCCAGTGCTGTAAGATGGTCATCAATTAAAGCTGGCTGTTCTGGTGGCCATCAGTTAGTGATGGCTGGAATGAATGGAACTCTTGTCCAGGAGAAGACAGCCTGTCCACACTGCTCCTGGAAGGTTTGGGTACAGATCCAGCAGCAGCCAGCTCCTCCCTCCAGGTTCCTCTGCTGCACATGCTGTGGTAATCTGGTGAACACACTAGGTTATTTTGCAAGAATTTCATAACTAGAAAGGGCAAGATCTTGTTTTCTGAGGCAAAGGAAAAACCAATAAATATCATCAGTGTCAGTAACAAAGATCATTGCACCCCTTAGCCTCCAGCGGCAGCTTGCCCCAAGTTCTCACACATTTGCCTTGCCTATGTAGCAGCCTTGCTCTCCCCTATATAAGGCCTGCTGGGATGCCCAACCTGAACCTCCCCACTGGGAAGCTGGCCATGTCTGAAGTCTTTCAGTCAGCAAAGCCCCAATGTGATGTCTAAGATTTGCACCCAAAGTGTTTACAGTGAAGTTTGCTTCCAATTTAAATGAAATTGAGAGTAAATTGTATTTGCAAGAACAAATCACAGGCTATCACTTAGATTCCAGGCATACAAGGAGGCTGTCTGCCTTCCGGGGTGAAGGTGTGGCTTTGACACCAACTACCTCAGGCCAGGATGCTGCAGAGTGAAGTCCACTGCTGTGTGGTCACAGCCAGCACAGACCCAAGCAAGACAGGAGCTCTGTATTTGACAGGAGAAAATTCTGTATCACATCACAACAAATGGAGAAAATGCTGCAACTCATTTAGTGACAAAACATGAACCCACGGATGATATCATGTGGAACTCTGGTAACACTGTTTCATGGTACTTAGGGATTTAAGCCTGGCAAACTACAGTTATCAACTTGAAACAGGATCCTGTGACTGACATTGGAGCCAGTGCTGTAAGATGGTCATCAATTAAAGCTGGCTGTTCTGGTGGCCATCAGTTAGTGATGGCTGGATGGCGACATCTAAGGCCAAACACAAATGTGGGCAGTCAAAAGCTGCAGATGCGTTTCCAAAAAAGCAGCCTCTGATCCTCTTTCAGTTGGTGCCCAGCTGGGGAGCATGGGCAAGGGGCCATGTGACACAAGTACACACACAGCCCTGACTGCCCTGGGAGACATGTTCTCAGGCAGGGAACATGGTGGGATGCACGGCTCCAGACATAGCAAGTCTCCCTGTGGACCATTTCCAGCCAAAGTCTTAACTTACCGAGCTGTGGCAAGTGAAGAACAGAGTGAGGAACCTAGGCCTGCAGTGTCTGATAGTGCCCAGTATGATAATTGACTCTTGTGTGAACTTGAGTAAGAAATGCCCAGCAGATTGGTTTAGGTGGTTCTGGGTGTGTCTGAATAATGGACTTACTGAAGAGGAAAGCTCCACCCTGAATGTGTGTAGCACCAACCAATAGGCTTACGGCCTGGAGGGAATAAAAAGGGAAAGAAGGAAGTCTCTCTTCTGATTCTTCAGAGAAGCTCCAATCTTTGCTAGTGGATGTCTGTGTCCTGTCTTCCAGCACAGACCTGCAGGCCCTTCAGCATCCTGGCTCAACAGTGAGCTCCAGGTCTTAGACTTTTGACTGGATCCTTTGGATACTCAGCAGACAGACCCTTTCTATGTCCAACACATTTTGTTTTTTTGTTTTTTTTTTGGTTTTTCTCCGGTACTGGGAACCAAACTCACGACCTTGCGCTTGCCAGGCAGGTGCTTTTGCCGCTGAGCTAAATCCCCAGCCCTCCAACACATTTTGGATTTCCAGCACACAGTGGCCCTTTAGGACTCTTTCACACCTGACTCGCAGGAGGCCATTGTAAGCCTCCCTTGCAAATCCTTGTATACTTATATATCTTATATTAAATCTATTTCTCCAGTGAGGGCTGACTGATACACCAGCTCTAAAGAATGCACCAGCCATGAATTCCAACCTGCATATGGAGAAATCACCCCAGAATAGAAATCACAACCAAGAAATGATCAGCCATTTCCAAAAGTGGCTCTAAAAATTCAAAGGAAATACCAAACTAAGAAAGCTGCAGAGCAGGAAGTAACAAGTGCCAAGAGCCAAGTTTTGACAGCTATGCCTGTCCCATAAAGCACATCCCAAGACCTGGAGTCTCCCTTAACACCTGGAGTCCTTTGGGACAGGGAAGCAATGTGGGAGTGGCCCCATCTCTGCGGACCTCTCCTTTGGTGAGTGAGGCCTGCATGGATGTCCTACCCTGCTCCTTTGGGATAGGGAAGCAATGCAGGAGTGGCCCTGTCTCTGTGACCTCTCAGTTGGGAGGTGAGGCCTGCCCTCCCTTGACCAGCCACCTGAGGAACCTAGAGCAGTGACCCTTGACTGGCCACCATTGGGTTCACTGCTGAGGCCCACACATTTCCCACTGATGGTCTGGAGACCCTGTACTGAAGACCAGCATTCCCCCACCATCACAGTTGTGATCTGAGCCGTGCATCCCACCAATTGCCTGTTGTTCCCGGACCCAGTGGTCCACTGCCCTCTACCACCTTGGGATAAGTCTGATAGCCAGTAAACTAAGGGTCCTAGAGACCTTCAGTGAGCTGCTTGGGTACCATTTGGCTCAGCACTTTCCATATGACATTCAAAAGGACAAGACATAGGAGCAAAATGCAATCTCAGAACTCAACTCCACCCAGAACAGGTCCTGAGACAAAACAACTTCCAACCAAAACTGATGTATCCTGCCAAACTGTCCTTCAAATTCAATGGAGAAATAAAATATTTCCATGACAAAGAACAACTGAAGAACTTCATGATTGCCAAACCATCATTGCAAAGAGAACTAACAGATATTCTAGACAGAGAAAAAAATGACTGCAATTTCAGGAATAGAAAGGAACCCTCAAGCAGAGCAAGCAAGTAAACAGGTAGAAAAAGTAGGAAACCACCAGCAAGTGAATTACATGACAAAGAACAACTGAAGAACTTCATGATTGCCAAACCATCATTGCAAAGAGAACTAACAGATATTCTAGACAGAGAAAAAAATGACTGCAATTTCAGGAATAGAAAGGAACCCTCAAGCAGAGCAAGCAAGTAAACAGGTAGAAAAAGTAGGAAACCACCAGCAAGTCAACACATATCAGTTATAACCATAAATGTAAATAGCCTCAATTCATCAGTCAAAAGAAACAGACGGGCACAGTGGAGTAAGAAACAAAATCCAACGATATGCTGTATACAGGAAACACATTTTACTCAAAAGGGAATCCATAGACTGAAAGTCAAAGGATGGAAAACAATCCTCCATGCAACAGGAACCCAGAAAAAAGCAGGTGTAGCTATTATGTTTGCAGACAATGTAAACTTCAAACCAACAACAATCAAAAGTGATAAAGAAAGTCACTACATACTTGTCAGGGGAAAACTGCAAAAGGATGAGATAACAATCATAAACATGTATCCACCAAATGTCACAGAACCAAACTATATATGACAAATCTTAACAGACATGAAAACCCATATAATTAATTACACTATTGTAATAGGGGACATCAGCACCCCTTTGACACAAAGAGATAGGTCAACTGAACAAAAAATCAGCAAAGAAATAACAGATCTAAACCAAATCTGTGAACAAATGGACTCAAGTAGATGTATACAGTGTTTCACCCCATGACATCAGAATACACATTTTTCTCAGCTGCACATGGGACTTTCTCTAAAATGGATCACATGTTAGCCCATAGAGAATACCTACCTAAATGCATAAGAATTGAAATTATCCCATGCATATTATCTGCCTACAGTGCAATGAAATTGGAAATTAATGGCAAAAGGAACTCCAAAAACTCCAGAAACACTTGGAAATTAAACAACAACCTCCTGAACAACCACTGGGTCACAGAAGAAATTAAAGAGGAAATTAAAAAATACCTGCAAACAAATGAAAATATAAATACACCTTACTGGAATCTGTGGGATGCAATGAAAGCAGTCCTCAGAGGGAAATTTATAGTGGTGAACTCCCACATAAGGAAAGCAGAAAGAGAACAAATAAATAGCCTAAAGCTCCACCTTAAACTTTTAGAAAAAGAAGAACAAGTCAAGCCCAAAGCCCAAAGAAGGGAGGAGATTATAAAGATCAGGGCAGAAATTAATGCAATTGAGATGAAGAAAACACTACAAAAAATATATGAATCAAACAGTTGGTTCTTTGAAAGAATAAATAAAACTGATAAACCCTTAGCTAACCTTATCAAAAAAAGAAAGGAAAAAACTCATATTCATGCAATAAGGAGTGAAAAGGATGAAATCACTACAGATCCTACAGAAATTCAAAAGAGCATTAATAACTACTTTGAAAATCTTTACTCCCATAGGATAGAAAACTGAGAAGAAATGGACAGATTACTAGATATGTACAAATTACCAAAGTTGAATCAAGAAGATATAAAAATTCTGAATGACCCAATATCAATTAGTGAGATTGAAAACATGATTAAAAACTTACTGACAAAGAAAAGCCCAGGCCCTGATGGAATCACAGCAGAATTTTACAAGAAATTCAGAAAGATTTAATACCAACACTCCTCAAACGCTTCAATGAAATTGAAAAGGAAGCAGTTCTCCCTAACTCATTTCTGGAGGCAAGTATTATACTGATACCAAAACCAGAGAAAGACCCAACCAAGAAAGAGAACTACAGACCAATCTCCCTAATGAATATGGATGCAAAGATAATCAATAAAATATTAGCAAATATAATGCAGCAAATCATCAGGAAAATCATACACCACAACCAAGCAGATTCATTCCAGGAATGCAGGGATGGTTCGATATTCACAAATCAATTAATGTTATATACCATATCAATAGAGTCAAACACAAAAACCACATGATCATCTCAGTAGACACAGAGAAAGCTTTTAACAAAGTCCAACACGCATTCATGATAGAAACCCTATAGAAAACAGGAATAGATGGTCTTTACCTCAATCTGATCAAAGCCATCTGTGACAAACCAACAGCCAACATCATACTAAATGAACAAAAACTGAAAGCTTTTACTTTAAATTCAGGAACAAGACAAGGATGTCCACTGTCACCACTCCTACTCATTATAGTTTTGGAAGCATTAGCCAGAGCAATTAGACAAGAGAGAGAAATAAAAGGAATAAGGATAGGAAAGGAGGAAGTAAAATTATCACT
>NW_004955546.1:2205508-2221364 GCF_000276665.1 Chinchilla lanigera
AAGTTTCTGCACATCTAAAGAAATCACCAGCAGAGTAAAAAGAAAACTCAGAAATTGGGAAAAAATTTTAGCTGACTGTCCCTCGGACAAAGGTCTTCTATTTAGAACATATAAAGAATTAAAAAACATCAGCCCCCTCAAATTCAAAGACCCAATCCAAAAATGGGCCTCTGAGATGAACACACACTTCTCAGATAAAGAAATACAAATGGCAAATAAATACATGAGAAAATGTTCAACATCATTAGTCATTCAAGAAATATAAATTAAAACAACACTGAGATTTCATCTCACCCAAGTAAGAATGGCTATAATCAACCAATAACAAATGCTGGCAAGGCTGTGGAGAAATAGGAACTCCTCTCCACTACTTGTGGGAATGCAGACTAGTAAAACCACTGTGGAAATCAGTTTGCAGATTCCTAAGCAAACTGGGTCTAGAGGTCCCATTCAACCCAGCTATTCTCCTCCTGGGTATTTTCCTAGAAGATCTGAAAACATCATGTCACAGTGATATATGTGGACCCATATTCATAGCAGTGCAATTTGTAATAGCTAAATTGTGGAAGCAGCCCTAATGTCCATCCACTGAAGATTAGATTAAAAAACTGTGATACTTTTAAATAACAGAATATTATTCAGCTATAAAGAAAGATAACCTTGAGGTTATCTTTTATAGGTAAATGGTCACAACTAGAGACCATACTCATATGTGAAATAAATCAGACCTGCATGTATAAGCAACGTATTGTCTCACTAGTGTAAGAACCTGAAAGAGTAAATAAAAACTAGTAGGTATGATAGATATTGCAAAATGAAAGGAAAATGCTCAAAAGTAAAGGGCAACTGGGGTGTGGGAAAAGAGAAGAGAAAGAAAGGGAAATTATGTATGTATGTATGTATATACAGGATAGCTAACATAGTTGTGCAACTGTCTTCTATTGTTTTACTGAAAGGAACAGTTAATGATTACCTGTTTGATCAATCCTGCATGTCTCTATTTGTTTCCCTGAGAAACCACTTGGAAGATATCAATAAGTAATACAACAACCATTGTTAATTTCCTACCACTTTGTAACTCTGCATTGTTTGTATTGTTCTTATGCTATTTTGTAAATGGATGTCTGTTTGTTAATATGTTTTCCTTTTTTAATTTTTTAAAATTAAGAAAAAACCACCTGGAGACACTTTGATAGGTGGAAAATTCAAACACCTGAAGAGGCAAAAGCCACCTTACTTTGAAAGACACACAGCAACTGAACACAACTACAAAAGCAGTATGTTGGAAAGCATTTGAAAGATGTTGGTTTCTGTGAAGTGACAGTTCCCCAAAACGAGGTACAGGGGATGAAAAGAAAACAAGAGAGACAAAGCTATGTGATTGGGAGGCTACAGCCTCTAGGGCTGAAGCCTCAAATGCAATTTTCTGCAGTCTTTTATTAAGATTCTGTAACATAAAACAGAAATAATGGAAATGGGAGGAATGATTAACAAGATTAGTGAGAACATTACAGCTTAACTATCCCAGGGACTACACTTTGGTCTTTCTGGGCTTCATGATTACCTTTCCTTTGGACATATCTTAGCAAAACATCTCACACTGTCCCAGCAGCACTCCACTGGGGCTAAGGTCCTGTTTTCATTTCCTTTAACACTATACTTTGCAAGACTCTTTCCTCCAGAACAAACAATTGTGTGGCCTGGTCAGGCTCAAAGTCCCATATAGGTTATACATTGTAAGGTAAGTTATTAAATGTCTTTCTCCACAGAAAGGTACCTCCCTTCTATATGAGCTGTTACCTATAGAGTCACTGATAGCAAATTGGTTTGCACACAGCAGCAGAAACCACTTGGAAAACCAGGAGGTGCTCTGTGTTTCCTCATTACCCACACTGCCACCCACCTATCATGCTAAGGGTTTACCCAAGCTTTCGGCACATGTGTGAAATCACTTAATAGCATCACTTAATAGTAAATCACTCAATAGCATCCTCTGAGTTGACGTCTCTGTTCAATGCATGTTAGAGACAACAAACATGAATTTTTCAGTCAGATTAACCAGACTAAAAGACAGATACCATTGCTATTCAGCAGAGAGCTGACCACATCAATGGACAAGGGTTTCACATCAATATAAAAAAATACAACCCATTGGATTGGCCAAAAGAAATCAGGGCCAAGCAAGCAATGTGCACACAAATTTGCCTCTGCAACTTTAGATTAATATTCATTTCTTCCTCTTAGACCTTTATTAACTCACAAGTCTGCTCAGCATAGATTCTACCAGTAATTCAGTGGAATTCTAGCTTGCTTCCTCAGGGATTCCTTGGTTTCCACTACTGTATCTGTGAACCCAGAGACAAGCTTTGTTCCCTCAGTGCATGTGGGGCCCAAGACCGCTGAAAGAGTCTGAATGCACACTCAGGTGTCCGTTCATTCCTCTGGTAAAGGGATGTACGTGGTTTCCTTGGCCCGAAGCAGTCAGAGACACAACAAGACACAATGATCCTGTGCCCAGCCTCCCATTTATTTGTCTGTTGAGGGGCTGGGGATTTAGCTCAGTGGCACAGCGCCTTCCTGGCAAGCGCAATGTCATGAGTTCGATTCCCAGTACCGAGAAAAAAACAAAACAAAACAAAAGGGTGAACTTATTTGTGCATGTTGGTTTTGTGCTTCCTACAAGCTAATCTGTGCCTAAAAACAATCAGGATATAATTTGAAAAATCCCATGTGCAGTATGTCTGGAAGGACATTAATAATCTATGTGAAAGTTCCCAGTAGATAACACAACTGTTAAAAAAATGTCCTCAAAGTAAGGCACTAGAGTGTGAAGGAAAGAGCACAGTCATCCCTTGGCTCCTGAGGGAGAGTGTGTCCAGGAACCCTTCAAACCCAGGAATACTCACGCCCCTCATTCCACATGGCACAGTACACAACTGCACAGGACTCTGCAGTCCTCCAATATACATTAAACTACCCCTCGATTGCTTGTCATTACTAATACAGTGTAAATGCTAGATAAATTATTGTTATAATGAGTTGTTAAGAGAATAATGACAAAAAAATGCCTAAACACACTTAGTACCTGTGCAACTTTTTATTTCCATATGTGTTTGGACAGGGGTTGGGTGAGATGTAGATGAGGAGGCTGGCGATAGAAAGGGCTGAATGCACTAAGTGGCAAGAAAGAGGCCAGCGGAGCTGCGTGGAGAAGTCAGGGTGTGGAGACCCACAGTGCCACACAGAGAGGCGGCCTGGGACCCCAACTTGTCCAGTTCAGTCTGAAATAGGCCGGCTAAATCCAGAGCTGCCTGCAGCAGCAGGTCCCTAGGAAACACCGTCAGAGGCAAAGAAGCCTGTGGGGTGGGCACTGCCTGCCTGGACAGCCTTCAGTCACTTGGGGTTTGTCTATGTTCAGTGTCGTCCTGAGTACAAATATGAGCTGTTGCAAGATGCAGAATCTCTTGAGCCACATGTAGCCTATTGTAGGAGCAAATACCACCCATCATTTATGTATACTGTGATGGGGTAAAATATAAACCTGACACCAGCTAAATATAACAGTTTATCTGAGGAAGAAAAAGTTCTAGAACTGAGCAGCACTCAGGAACCAAAGATGATTCCAAAGATCTGTCTGCACTGAGGTGAACTGTATTTCCAGTCAGAAAATCCAAAGCAGAACCTCTACAGAGATGCCTGGCTGGGGCAGCTCATTTGCCTTATTTTCATTTAAGTGAGCAGCTGGAATTGGCTGAGGGCTCAGTCACCATGATTGGCTGAGGCCCTGTTGCTAGGTTACCAGGGCCCACATCTGTTAGGGTACCACTCCCTGGACCACCAACTAGGTTGCAGTTCCCTGTGTAGATGCTCCCTGCTAGAATTCATCACCTCAGGATGGAGTCCTCTGTAGAGCAAATCCACCACCTGGTGTGAGACCTGTACCACCTGCCCCACCCACCCCACAGCTGGCTCCCCACCATGCTCCCCAGGGGGTTGGCAGGGTGCTGTAGCTCTAAACCCTTAATGCAGGACAGGCTGGGACTGATGAGCTGCCTCCAACCCGAGGTTCTTCATGATACCTTGACAGTGGTCCCCGAAGCAGGTCCTCATGGAGGCAGACATGGTACAATTCAAGTCACTAGGAATTCAACAGCTACTAATGAGGGAATCTCTGGATGGGAAGAGCAGTGGTCCTGGATGAAATAAAGGCTCTAAAAGTGACAGTGCTGGCCATTGCCCAAAGAAGGGTAATGGAAACAAGGCACTTCCTTTTCCTCCGGAAGCCTCAGGCAGGCAGCGCCCAGCCATCAACCGCAGGGTAAGGGGTGAATGGGCACCTCAGGGAAGGCCCTGGCAGTTTGGAGATGAGAGACAGACCTTCCTTGTGTCCTAGAGAGGGTCCTGGAGCTCTTCTTCTTCCTCCTCCTGGAGTCCCCATGGCCCTTGCCTTCTCCATAATCCCCTGGCAGGAGAAACTGTCAGAAGCACTTCCTGCCTCAGCTGCTGGGAGCCTCCTTGAGCTCTGGATCCTGTCATCCCTGCTGCTCAGACCTTCCCCCAGCGCCCTGATTGAAGATGATGCCCAAGAGATTTATTCTTGGGGCTAAGGCTGGCGACGAAGGCAGGGCCTGGGAAGGCCATGGAGAATGGGAAGCTGTACCACCCGGCCAAATTTGACAGGCTGTGTTTGTGCTTGGGTAGGCAGGGGGAGGCAAACAAAAGGTATTTCCACTATGCTCCTGCTACCCCATCTTAAGGACTGCACAATGCCCCTCCTGCCTGGCCCTGCACTTTCCCAGGACATCTGGGGCCCAGGAATATACTTGTGATTCAGTCTCGGAATCAGCATCATACAGTCAGCCTTGTGGAACCTGCTTCCTGTCCATCCCACCATGGAGGCCTGTCTTTTGTTCCCGTCCCTGTGCTGCCCACTGAGTCTCCCCTACAGCTCTCCACTCAACCTGCTTAACAAAGCAATGGTAACTCACAATAGCCGGGACTGGTGGTGTATGTCTATGATTCTAGCACTCTGGGAAGATGAGACAGAAGGACTGCAAGTTCAAGACCAACCCGTGGAATTTAGTGACTTAGTAAAACCTTGTTTCAAAATAAAACAATGGCAGTAAAGTTCAGGAGTTCCTTGGTGTCTGCAAGGTTTTTTTTTTTTTTTTTGCGGGAGGGGGGGTGTCCCACAGATGTCAGATCTAAGGATGCTCAAGGCTGTTGTGTAAAATGGCATAGTGTTTACAGATAACCTACAGCACCCTCCTGTGCACCTTAAATCTCCGCTAGAGGACTTGAGCATCTAATACAGTGCAACTCTTGTTGCAGTATGTGACCATGAAAAGATTACCCAGACCTGAGGCTTAGTTTGTTACAGAGAGGCCCAGTGGGGCTATTTCTCCACCAAGAGTGCCCAGCCACCAAGGAGATTCTGGGAGAAGCAAAAGCCCCCAAGCCCAGACCTCTCTAGCATTTATTTAGAATCTCAGTGTAAGAGAAAAAAACAGGAGAAAAGCAGTTTGGGCCAGGAGCTATCTCAAGGCTAAGCAGTTTTTCTTGGAGAAAGGGAAGGACAAATGGTGAGGCACAACATGCTTCACTAAATCTAAACTTCTTGCTTAATCATTCGATTCTCACACAGCCTGTGTGCTTTTGCCCCATAGTTTAACCATTCTCCCCTCACAGAGGAGTTTTTGCCTCACTGTTGAATTATTTATTCTCACAGAGCCCACAGGCCTTTTGCCTTGCACTTTAATTATTGGTGTACTTTTGCCCTGCATTTTAACCATTCATTCCTCATAGAGCCTATGTGCTTTGGTCCCTCAGTTCAATCATTCAGTTTAATCATTCACCCCTGGCCAGGGCCCCCACAAACTGTCGCACAAATCACTGTCAAGCTGTGTTCAGGAACAACGGCAGGCAAAGGCATGCATGCCACATACAGGTGGGTTTTTTCTTAATACTTTAGCTCTAGAGCTGATTGGATGTGCAGACCCAGAGGCCAACTGCAACTGCACACGAAAGTAAGGGTCAGAAGAGTAAATGTGCAATCTGAGAGACTGATTTGTACTCACAATTGCACTGAATGCAAATATGTGCACCCCTTAACAGGCAGGAGGACCGGATGCTGTGCGATCGCACGGGGACTCCTGAGGTGTGCTGGTGAAAATGTTTTGGAGCTCAATGGAACTGAGGATTGCACAACCCTGGAGTACACTGTTACCATGCTGTTTGCTTCAAATTGTGTAGCTTGACGGTACAGTTTACCTGAGTGTGTATCTGCAGTCACCTCTCATAATCACATTCAGGCTTATTTATTACAAGTGAACTACAGGTTTATATCTTGTGCCATGAGACCTATTTATATTTCAAGTTACCTTACAATCTTCTGTCTTAACTGTAAACACATATATAACATGTCAGACACATGAGCACCATGTGTCCTCTTGCTAAAAGGCCCAATTTGCCCTTGAAAGAGTTGCAGCCCCTGGTGTGGAATCCCTGTTTCTGTGTGTGTGTGTGTGTGTGTGTGTGTGTGTGTGTGTGAGAGAGAGAGAGAGAGAGAGAGAGAGAGAGAGAGAGAAAGCACTTCCCAAGTCACTCACTTACACTACATTTTCCTCTTTTCCTGATCCAGTTTCTTGTGCCTTAAACTGTGTTGCAGTTCTCTGAGCTCCTCCCTGGCCATTGCACTGTCCTCTCACTGGGGTCTCCTCCTGGGCCAGGCTGCAGCCCTGCAAGCTGCCCTGCACTCGTCAGCTGTGCACAGGGCTTCTGGGTGGCCCTGCTCCACCATCTCTGATGCCTGCCCTTTCTGTGCTCAGTCTGCTCTTCTCAGCCTGGGTTCTGCCTGTTCTTCCTGTATTTGCAGGCATCTCTGTGCTGCCTCTTTAGAATGTCTCCACTCCTGCTGGGAATATAGCGCAGAGGCATAAGTGCCTGCCTGGCAAGCACAAGGCCTTGAGTTAGATTCCCCGGTACCACAATAAATAAATAAATAAATACATAAATAAATAAATAAATAAAATGTCTGCACTCCTGATCTCCTCCCTGGGTAAACAAAGGGGCCAAACCTTGCAGACCCTGTGGAGGACAGTGCTCATTCAGTGGACTGTCTCAGTCTGCTTTCTGTTGCTATGACACCAACATTGGACATTTTATGAAAAAAAGGTTTGTTGAGCTCAGAGCTCTAAGGTTCAAGAGCATAGCACAGTCTGTGCCCAGTTCACATGAGGACCACATGGCAGGACAGGATGCCATTGTGAGGATAGGAATGCAAGCAAGAAAAGCATTTGGCACATTTGGGGTGGGCCCCGGCTCCCTGCGATGACTCATTCTCAAGGAAGGCAGTCCTGTCCCATGAGGCCTACATTCCCTACCTAACTATCTCCCACCACCTCCACACCTCAGCACCACCATGAAGAGACCACTTCAGGCACAGGAGCCTGTGCACGATCTAGCCCACCCTGGTCACAGCATGGACTCCAGGCCTCACCCCTAGAGCTATGATACTCTCTGCTCAAGGTGCGACAGCAGAACCAGCATGAGTCTCTTTTCCCCTCTTTTCAATTTCCCAAGGTACATTTGCTCTTCTGTAGCTCTCAGTAGACTCATTCTGTGATTTGTTGGTTTTCTTATTGGGTCCAGAATGCTAGTGCCTGCTCTTAAAGGAGGGCACTCTCTGGCTTCCTTGGGGCAGAACTGCACCCCCAGCTGACTGTTCTTGCTCTGTGGGGTCCTTTCCTAGTGAAACAAGGACTCCTGCAGTGTAGGCCCCACGGCCCTCAGAGCTGATCTCATAATGAGACAGCTGCTGGGCAGCCAATAGACAGGTGGTGTCCACAGCATGGATGCCCTGGCCGGAGGGATGAAGTGGGCAGTGTGAGATCCAATATGCCACCCAGAGAAGCATGTGACTTAACACACAGGAATGACTCCAGGAATTTTCAGACCCCAATGACCGAGAGTAACAGAAACCACAGAAAGGGAAGCTGTAACGGGGGAAGCTGTGAAGGGGGCAGCTATGCCTCCATTGTTTCCAGAAACCTCTTGCTTTCTGGGAGTCTGACTCCATCCAGAGGCCCTTCCTTTGGGGACAGTGGACAGCAGCGACAATTCTCTGCTGTTTGCTGTGTTTCAGAACGGCTCCCTCCCTGGTCTTCTGCAACCTCATCACCATGTGTACCTTTGCCTGCTCTGAGGCCCTGATCCCTCTAACACCCGGTGCTGTGTCCGTCTGAGGGTGCATGTCTTCATTTATAACAAATTTGTCTTCCGTTAATGTCTTCCTTCTAGTTCTCCAAGGGATTTTGCTTCCATTTTTCTCTCTCAACTCCAAGTAGACTAAATTTAGAACTCTTTGATGAGGTCACTCTGTCTCACACCATTCCATTAATATTTGTCATTTTTATGCCTTTGGGGCTATATTTTGGGAGAATTTTTTGTTGCTACCTTCCAACTCATAAATTCAGTTTTTAACTATGTTTAATTCTCCTCTCAAACCCACTAATTTTATTCCATTTGTGTTATTTCTCTCCAGATCTCTATCTTTATTTATATTTTATATATAAAATATTGTTGTCTATTTCTCTAATGCTATTATACCATACGTGGAAATTAATTATACTTATTCTAAAGAACTTCCTGATGCTCTAATCTTTGCTTCCTAAGGTGATGTCTTTTTCTTGTGACTTGTGACTGCAATATAATTTGATATGTCTCTGAACATGCTGATCATCCTCCAGTGCTGGGAGGTCCTCGGTTTTGGACCATTTTCTGTGTCTGTCTCTTTGGTTTGGGATGGAAAGGGTGGGAGAAGGTACACATATTCTGCTGGATAAGTTTGATATTTATACAAATATATCTGCACTGTTAATTTCTACTTATATATATATTCACTGAATGAAAAGTCAGTCCCTGTCTTCTCATTAAATGGCTGTACCTGTGATATCCAACTGCCCAGGAAAGTAGGGTTAAAGCAATTTTGCCTAGGATTTAAGTAGTTTTGGTGGCTAACCAGCAATGTCAATCTCCAACTCTCAAGCTTTGTATAAATGGTTTGACTTCTCTAAGCCTCAAACTTCTAACCTGCAAAGTGGGACAGCACAATGATTAAGTGTGACCTTGCGAATCTGTGTGCTGGTGCCTGCCATGTGGAAGCTGTCTTAGGAGGTCCAGGTAAAAACCCAGGAATGGAGACAATGGCACCCTAAAGAATGCGTCACTTGTGGAACTGGTAGGTGATGGTGGGGAAAGGCTTTGACCCAGGAAACCTGCGCCTTGAGCCTTCATCCACCCTCATGGAAATTGTGGTGCTATTCCTGCCTCACAGACAGGGAGGCCTGGGCAAGAGGAGCAGCTGCCACCCTGTGGCGTAGGCAATTGTCTCCTAAAGTGGGCCCCTGGAGGCCTGGGGACTTGTGCCTGCATGCCATTACTCGGGGCTGATTTTCCACTCCTTTGGGAGCTCCTGGGGACACTGAGCTGCTTCTTTCTTCCCATTCCCAAGCCCTGAGCAAGACAAATGGGCTGCAACCAGATCAGCAGTTGCTCCCTAAGTAAGAAAACATCTACCAGGAGATGCTTGAGGATCCTTTCCCCAGGCCTAAAGCACATTTTAGTGCACAAAAGAAATAGAATTCTTCAGGTGGCTGCTTCCACCTTGTTTGTCAAAGTCACTGCCCAGCGTCCGTGCTGGTTTGTCCATCCCAGGGCAGACATCCCTGTGTCTGTCTCTACGCTTTCTCCAGGGCCACCAGCTCCCCGGGCACCTCCCTCTCTCCCGCTGCCCCACAGGCTCCCAGCCCACACTGTGCCCTCCCTGGGCTGTCCACCATGCCTGCCTCCAGCCTCAGCCAGCCTGATCTGTGGGCAGTGGGTTCACCCAGGCACAGACTCTACAGTCTCTGGAAGGGTGAACAGGGGTCACAGACCATGCAGGGCCACTGCTGCTTCCTGGTGGCAGCCAAGCCCCGTGACAGTCCCAGCAGGTGGAGATAGCAGGAGGCATCACCAGCCACCCCCATCATCCACTCCAGGGCCTCTCCCCACATTCTTACACCCCACCCTGGAGGATGGAGCTGGCTCTAAGGCTACCACACTCCCATCCCTCCGAGCAGCCAGGAAATGGCTGTCAGCCCAGCAACTTACAGCAGTCCAGTGCCCAGGAGAGGAGGAGCCCAACTGAGCCCCCTGCTCTAAAGGTATCCTGCCCACTGGGTAGGGCTCAGCAGGTCTGCATAGGTGTGAAGCAGGTCAGAAGGGAGAGATGGCCTCACTCAACCTCACCTAGACCCCTCGACTGGGCTGAGCTGAGGTGTCCCCACTGTATTCCCAGTCCATGCAGAGCAAGATAGGAACCAGGGTAAGCAGCAGGTGTCAGGACAAAGCCTCACGCCAGAGCCAGCTGGCATCTGAGGCCCTGTCTGCCCTGGCTGACTTCTGCCCAGCTAAAGATGTGGGTTCTTAAATTGCTTGCTGAGGGTCAACCTCAGCCTCTGCTCAGCAGCGTCAAACCAATCCACAGCCTCACAGGCTTCCTGTGGGTAAAAACAGGCAGGTACCAGCTCCAGCCCACCAGCCAAACACCTCAGCTAACCTGGCCACCCAGGGGCTCTATCACACTGAGATACCTACTGGAGCTGCTTCCAAGGTGTGGCTGGACATCTACAAGAGCAAACAGAGAAGGAGCTCAGACCTCCAGGACAGAGAAAGAGGCCTGGCATGTCTGCAGCTCAGCCCAAGCTGGAGCCCAGGCTCTGCCTAGCATCCTTGGTTCCTGGGACTCACCTCTGCCCATCCTCACACAGACGTGGGCCTCATATGTTAGCAAGGGACCCAGAGCTGAACAAACATCTCCTCAGGCTGCAGTTGCTGCACCCATTTTCCTCCTGGTCCTGCACGGCCATCACAGGGGATGCCCTTGTATGTACGGGGGGGCGGGGTCACAGGTAGGGAAAAGGATAAAATAGGATCCTATTAAACTTTATTATCTCATTAAGCTTTATTAGATAAATTAATGGAAAGTCTTACTAAAGGTGGCTTTTGCCTCTGCAGTTAGACTCCAGCCATTAGAAAGACTGAGAAACCAAACAGAGAAGAGTCCAGGTAACACAATTAACATAAGAATTTAGCAAGAAGAGTGGACAGACAAAACAGGGAGGTAGCCAAGAACGTGACAGCCAGAGTAACCAGCCCGCCTCATCCACCTCTGATAAAATGCAAAGCAGAAAAGGGCAGCCACTTAAGGACTCTTATTTAATATATAAAAGGCACACACATCTACCCATATATACCTATATGTTCATTCTCACTTTAGCATCACTATGCCTACACCAGATACACACGAGCCCTTTACTTAATTTCTAACTCTAAGCTGCCCTCCTATGAGGCTCCCCTTCCCCACATTTATCCATCACAAAAGGGCAGAGGGGAATCAAACTGCCAAAAGGAATGTAGACAGAGGTGCCCATCTTAGGATCAAAGACAGCCAGGGAACCAATCAGATGGTGACAACTTCCAGGTGCCCACATGGGGGGGTGGGAGAAACAAATAAAAAGGAGCTAAGGACGAAAACCTACAAGGATTCACCTTCTGGTGCTCCCGGCTTTTCCAGAGTAGCTGTCTATCTTCTCCTTTCTTTTTATTCTTTTTCAAATACACCACCTCCTTTTATTCTAAATTCTGCCTCTTTAATTCCTTACTGTTGCCGAGTTTACCATCTCAGTAGGATCCCAGTAGCCGCATGTTCCAGCAAAACAGTGGTGTGGCCTGGTACACACCCCTCCCCCACACATGATACCCTGGCCTCTGGCTCCTATGCCTATTGACTCTGATGTGGCCAGAGGAGAAGACCCAGAGCCAGGAGACTGGTGCCAGCTCAGCTTGGTGTCGTGGTGTAGTGGGGGCAGGACACTTTCTCAAGCACCTGTCCCCAGGTTGTAAAAAGCTGCTTTTTGGAGTGAGAGGAAATCCTCCCCATGAGGCTCACATCTCAGATCAAAGCCCTCCCTGTGGTAATGACACAGACTCTGTGTCCCCACCACGTCATCACAGTCCTTTAAAGACCTGGACACACAATCCTGCCCCATCCTCCCTGTCTAGCTGCTTTCTCACTCATCTCCCAGGTGACACAGCTTCCAGATCCCTGGAGGCTCTGATCACCGCATTGGAGACTCATCTTCGTGGCTCTCTTTAGCATGGCACACACAGATTCAAAGTACTCAGCTTGGAGGACAATGGGACATCGCCTCCTCTCCTGCTCCACACCGTTTCTCCGTCAATACAGCCAAGAGTGCCTTCTTAGCTGTGTGTGACACTTTTGGTTTCTCCTGAAGACACCAAAAACATTCACTCTTTGATATTTGTGCAATTAACTTTTGAATGCAAAATACATTATATTAATCCCCGCCCATTTTTAGCACTAATTTTGTCTCTGCCAGTAACACACAACTCAGGAAGTACTCCTGGGCCTCCTGAGGGCACTGGGAAAGCTCTCTCTCCCTCTGTGTCTGCTTGGACACTGTCTGCTATACCCAGACAGCACAGATGGGTGTCCATCAAGCACAGAGCTTCATTCACATGGTTCTGTCCCCTGGGAGTCCAAGACCAAGGTACCCACTAAGCAGGTCATACAGGGATCAGGATGTTGGTCTCTGGGTTCCCAGTGAGCCGGCACTGGGATGTCACTTTTCAGGGAGTCACTCGTTTCCCAGAGAAAGGTCTACACAGTGACTTCCAGCATGCACTACATCACCGGCCAGGCATGAGAGAGAAACACAGGGGAAACTGAGGAACCCCGCTCCCAGGTCCCCTCTCCTCCCCACACAGCCCCCAGGGAAAGCCAGGTCACCTCACGGGGGCTGTACAATCCTCCATCCTCGCTTCACTTCCCCTCCACTTCCTCGCCTGTTCCCTCGTGCGCCCCTCGCTCTGGCTCTTTCTTCCTGTAAACAGCGATATAAATTACCACTTAGCTGGCTTTGCTACATACCCTGCCCTTGGCGGAGACAGCAGGCCGCTCTGTAATGCATCCCCATTCTCGAGGGGCAGCTGGAGCTGGGAGAACTTTGATGCTGAGCCAGACCTCTCACTCAGGAGATCACAAGTGCCCGACTCGGTGAGATTCAGCTCGACGTAAAGAAACATGTGTTTCCTGTCCCCTACTCTAAATCGATTGAGCCATTTGTCTAATTTAAACATGCTATAAATTATATACATCCTCCAAAGATAGGGAAGGGGGGGGTTGCTTGATCTACACCTTTTCCTGCGGCTTGAATCCATCACTGTCCCTGTGAGGCCCCTCGGCTTTCTCCTGAGTGGACGGAGGCCCCATAACTCTCTGATCTGCTGCTCGCTCCCTGACACCCCTCAGGAGCCTCGGTCTGACAATCTAGCCAAGGAGTTACGGCTGACACCCAAGGCCTAGGCTGCAGGCTGAGTTGGTACCACAGCCCTCACTACCCTTGTAGTGTACCGTGCTACCTTTGTTAGCATGACCCTTCAATTCTCTCCAAAATTTTTTTTCTGTATCTCATCCATTTTTGTAAGAAATTTGACAGGCGAAAAGTCAAAGCAGGTAGTTTGGGAGTGGATGGAACCTCATAGCACGCAATTGCAGTATACACCATTTTTGACTAATTTAGCCCAAATGAAATTAGAGAGGGAAGACTCCTCTTATGCCAGTTACCAGTTTCTCTGGTATATGAATCTTTGATAAGGGTAAAGACAGACCTCTCCTAAGATCAGAGGCCCTCCTTGAGCCTGGCTAGGGAGACTGCAGCTTAGTTATAAACTAGACTCTATCATTATCAACTACATTCTATTTTATTTTCAATCAATTCCATTCCATTTTTGTTTCAAAACTAATATATGTTCTCATGTCCATCCATTAAATTGCAAATGAAAATATATCTGAACTAGCTGTTCATGGCAGAACACACCTGTAATGCAGTACCCTGGGAGACTGAGGCAGAAGGAACACAAGTTCAAGCACAGCCTGGGTAACTTAGTGACCTAGCAAGACCCTGTCTCAAAACAAACAAAATTAAAAGGCTGAGGGTATAGCTCAGGGCAAAGGCCTAGGTTCAGTCCCCAGTACCAAAAAATGGTATCTGAGCTGGAAGGGAAATGAAATCTCTATAACTTCAAGCCATTTACTTTATAAAAAGGCTGAAAGTGGTGAGGGGTAGCAGCTGAGATGGAAACAGAGCTATTCTTGAATATTGGTTTGGTCTAGGAGTTAGAAAATATAACAAAATCAGAAATAAGAAGACTCTCTAACTGCTGCTACCAGGTGGCTGTGCATAGCATTTGCAGCTAATCCAATATGAAAACTCAATGCTATGAATTTCAAAAACAAGAGGTCAGACTTCGTACTTTCAAGGTGAAAGGACTGTGTTCCTACAATGCCAAGAGAAATAAGTAAGTATTAAAACGACAGTGGACCCTTGAATTAGTAACTCAATTTGTTCCTGAGGGCTGATTGTTACTCAAGTTGTCAGTCGCAGGCTTAGGCTCCACTCTACAGCCTTCAAAGTCTGTCTCCTACATACAGGCAAATTTCAGTGTCATTAAAGAGACATTGGCCCAGGATTTCTTAATTAACCCCATACAGGAACAGATGTTGTAATGGTCCTTCCAGAACATTTTAAGGGTTATTTTTGTATCTGAGACCATCTAGAAGCATAAGAGGCCAGCATGTGGGTCCTAACTCAAGATTGGTCATAAGTTAAAACTAAAATTCTGGTCATAACCCACGTTGTTTGTATGTCAGGCCAGTCGTAACTTGATGGTCCATACTGGAGTTCAGTGAGATGGGTGATTAATAAAAACAATGCAGATATCAATCAAAAATATAATATAAAAATCTTCTTTGAAAACATTTGCAAGATTCCTAAAAATTACTAACAATGGGTTGTTTGGAAAATTGGTAACATGATTCTTCCAAGACCCCTGAAATCATGAACAAAAAATATACACAGCATACATAAATAAAACAGTCATACACGATTGGAAGTCACACAAGCCCCAAGTCAGAGAGAAACCAGGGCATTTCTGGTGAGAGGCTTCCTGCTAGGTGAAGGCAGGGAGACTTGCGCAGCATCCTCTGCAGGAAGGCCTGCTGCTGCCTCTCTGTCTCCACTTTTCAAGCCACCAGCTCATTTTCTGGCCCTGTGGCCTTGCTGGTTGTCCCCAGAGTAGGATCTTCCTGGCTATGAGGACAAACAACACCCCCACAGATGCATGCTAGCATCCCCTGGCCCAGAAGCAGAGATGATCAGAATTTCGGGTCCACGGCATCTTAATTCCATTTAAGTATGTTATTGGTGCCATGAAGCAAACTCTCTCAAGCTTTCCTGATGGTGTTTCCTGTGCTCCTTTCCCTTTGCCTCAGAAAGAGAAGCTGTCCTTAATCTATAGGGAGCTTTAAGCTGGCTGACACACCAGCTATAGCCCATGACTACCAGGAAATGGTTAGAACTGCACTGAAGACAAGGATGGCAGGGCCAGGAAGGGCCCACTAGGGCCCTTGGGGCAGGACACTCACCTCTGTGGGGAACGAGTGCTGCACTCAGCTCTGTCTTAACTTGTCCTGAGTCTGGCAGGACAGCAGATCTGGGAAAGTTAAAATCTGCTCTCCTAAATGCTCTTTCAGTACAGTAGGTGATTCAGTTTCCATTAATCAAATGAGCTTTCACAAGACTCCAGTTTGGAAAAAAATTAAGTAGCCTATAAATGGAATGAATGCACTAATTACAAGACTGAACTTGGCAGAGCACATTTTAAAAACTGTGAGAAACTTACTTCACCTGTGACAATGTAGCAACTAGAGAATAACAGGACAAATAGTAAA
>NW_004955546.1:2221464-2339071 GCF_000276665.1 Chinchilla lanigera
ATATATCAAACAATCAAAGACAAGTGTAATTTTGTTACTATAAGTTAATTTCAGGGAAGAAATAAATACCAAGTCAGAGACTTTATATAAAGTTAAAAAAGTCAATGTGCAAGAAAAAATAGCTGTGCTAAAAATACATGCACCAAACTCCAGAACTATAAAATGTTCAAGGCAAAACCAGATAGAACTAGAAATAGCCATAGTTGAAAACCTTCCTCTCCCAAAAGTTGGTGACCTCAGCCCATATGAACCCACCATGAGCCCACTGACAGTTGTTGGACTCTCAGCAGAACACATGTGTTCTTCAAGTTCCTCCAAAACGTAGGTCAAGGAGTATTCTCTCTTAGGCTGTAGAATCAGCTTCAACAAAATTAAAGGAATTGAAACCACAGAGAGTATCTTTTCTGATAACATCGAAATCAACTAGAATCAATGACAGAAGGATAACAAGAAAATGTCCAAACATTTGTAAACAATAAGCATGCTTCAAAATAATCTATGGATCAAAGAGTTTATCTCAAGGGGAATTAGAAAACATATTGAAGTAAATAAAAATGAAACCTACTTCAAAGTTTGTGGGATACAGTTAAAGGCAGTGCAGAAAGAGAAATATGTAGTACAAATGCATACATTAGAAAGTTCTCAAGACAATCATTTAAACTCCCCATCAAGAACTAGAAAAAGAAAAAGAGCACAAAAAAAGAAAGAAAGCATCTGTAAATCAAGAACAGTAAAACAGTGAAATGAACATGTACCAACTCCCCGTGATGAAGGTGGTCATTATGTATCACAGACATGGTGTATTGGTTTTGGGGGTTATTTGCAAGGAGAAATAATATAATACAGGACACATACTTTTAAGATTATTTATAATAGTCACCCAAAGAACAATATACAAAAGTGTGCAGGAAATCTGTCCACATACCATAGACCAGGAATTTAGCTGAGGGCCTAGATCCCACGGAAATGTCCTGCATGAGTTCAGCTGAAGGCCTAGAGCTCATAACAATGCCTCCCACGAGTCCAACTGGAGGCCTAGAGCCCATAACAATATCTCATGCAGGCCTGTTTCACGGATCTGCGCTGGGAAGGCCCAAAGGTCAGTGATGGAATCTAGGAAGTCTGCGCCAGTGGGATGAAGGAGTTGTGCTAGCAGACTGAGGGATTCACTGGAGCAAGGAAGCAATGCTCAGAAGAACCACAACTCCCCCAAAAGGTACCACAGCCATCCTCAACAACAGTGAGGTCCCAAGCTCCTCCAGTGATCAAGATGGTTGAGTTCCTATCAGGGAAGCCAGTGCAGCAAGCTTCTCTAGGAGACCAGCAGTGCACCATCTTCCCCTCCGGAGCCCGGAAGCGATGTTCAAAATGAGGACCAGAAAAAGAACTAGAAAAAGAAAAGGAGAAAGTGAACCAAAGTGAACCAAAGCCATTCGCAATCCCAAGCTCCTCAGAGGATAAAAACAGCCAAGTTCACCAGGAAAGCCAGCATGATGAGCTCCTCCAAAACAACTAACAGCTCCTTATAACTTCTACCAGCTCCTGACAGCCTCTCTCAGCTCCCAACAGCCTCTTTAGTTCCCAAAAGCTTTTTTTCTTCTTCTCCAGGTCTGCCTCTTATGCTGCTGCAACAGTCCTCAGGTGGGCCTCGCACACCCAGCACCACGCTTACTCAGTTCAGCTGGGGGTTATAAGTTGACCACCAGTTATCAATCCACTACACATGGATAACAAAAATAAAAATTAAATGATAAAGTAATATAGAAACAAAAGTAGCAGGAAAAACAATGAAACAAACAGCGTTAGAACATAAGCTAAATCAACAAGCCTTTAGCAGATGGACAAAGTGAAAACAGAGAAGGTTCGAGTGTCCATGCCAGAAAAGAGCTGAGACTGTGGCCGCAGACCTGCAGATACCTGGGGACAATGTGGGGAGGAATCTGCGCTCTTAGGTTTAATGGTCCAATTCCTCAAAACGGACTACCCACCACAGCTTGTTCGATAGACACCAACACTCCTAATGTCAGCAGCTATGAAGGAAATTGAATTTGTACTTTAAAAATCAAAAAAGAAAAAATTCAGGCTCACATGATTTCACAGAAGTCTACCAAATGTATAAAGAAAAACTAACACCAATTCTACACCTTTTCCAAAACATAGGAGAGGAGGGAACACTTATCCAAATTAAAAGCAGTTGTTAAGAGGATAATAAAACAATCTACAGAGTGTGAGGGAAGTATTGCAAACCACAAACCCAATGAAGGACTGGCACAGAGAATGTATAAAGAAGCTTTGAAATGCAACAGTAAAAACAACCGAAGCAGAAACCTCGTACAAGACACAAAGAGTGGCTTCAGCAATGAGGGTTAGATTGCAGATGCATACACGGAATGACATCTCCATTAGCCCAGAGGGAAGGGCCAGTTACTAACCCAGAGAGATGCCAGGGACACCTGTCATAAAGGCTAAGACAGGAAGAGGGACTCCAGGCACTTGTGTGTCGCAGAGAAACCGCACCATATACATGTGGCTGGTGAGTTGTGAACCGCTGAGCCACTCTGCACAGTAGTCTGGCAAGTTTTAAAACACTAAGCATGTAGCCAGGTGTGGTGGTGCAGCCTGTCATCCCAGCACTCTGGAAGGCTGAGACAGCAGGATCAGAAGTTCGAGGCCAGCCTGGGAATTTAGAAAGACCCTATTTCAAAAAGTAACAAGGACTGGAGATGTAGCTCAGTGCGAAGACCCTGGATTTAATCCTCAGAACTGCAAACAAATAATAAAATAAACAGTTAAATTTTAAAAATGAAAACTTGGTTTTAATCCAAATCTCTTTAATCCTATAGGCAGAGGCAAACAGGAAAAATGAATTGATCAATACATGAATGCTCTGTTCTTCCACTACAAACTGCCATTTCATAACCTCTCCTAAGTCCAAAACTGCAAAAACACCCACATAGTGCACCTCTCACACAAGGGTGGAAGCAGGAGGCACCATCCCTGTCTTACCAACCTACGCCTGCTCTGTTCTCCACCTGTGCCAGGATCCAACTGTGTCATCTCAAAATCTCCACCAGCTTACACCTGAAGTCTAGACGTGATCATTTCAGTGATCACTGACCACTGAAAGATTCTGAACTTCACAAAATCCAATTGCAAACAGAATTGACCACGCAGGAGGGTCTGCTGATGACCTCTATACAGCGCAGCTGAGTGTGAGTGAGGAGGGAGTTCCCTCAGTTCAGTTCTGACCTGAGTGAAGTCACAGCACATTCCTTCCACATGTTTGTCAGTTCCCAAATCCTTGGGCTCTGCATCCACAAACCCAACCCACTCAGGGCCCAAAATACTTAAAACCTTGCATCTGTACTGAGCATGCATAGGTTTGTTTTCTTGTCACCATTCTCCAAAGAGAACAGTGGAACAACCATTCACGGAACATGGAGAAAGCACCCAATAAGTGACTGAAATGTGGTTTGGGGTGTGCAGGGGTGGGGATGGGGCAGGTTCTGTGCAAACCCTGCATCCTTTGTGCTTCTGAAGACTTTGGTATCCATGGGGTGTCCTGGAGCCAGTCCCCCAGGGACACCCCAGGACAGTGATTCTGACTCAGACTTAGACAAACTGTATGCGCCCAGGTGCTACAGCAAGCAGAGCCCTCGGGAATGATCAGCCTGGCATCATGGATGGGGGAGACCTGCAGAGACAGCTGAGTGGGGTTGGGGACCCTGAGACAGAAGAAGGAAACCTGCATCTGCACCTGTGTCTGGCGGGGGGCTCCTGCTCTACCTACTGATGGCCCATAGCTCCTATTTCAGGACTCAGAAGTCACCACCACATGTGCGCCAGCCCAGGCAGGGGCAAAAACCATACACCATCTGATCCAGCCAGCTGGTGGAGCCCAAGTACAGTTGCAGACCCATGTTACAGTCATCTGTGCTCTGCAGATCCAAAGCCCTGGTCTTCAGCTGAGCACAGGGCTAGCCACTGGAGCTGGTTTCAGTGTCCCCTCTCCTGAGCACCTTTAACCCAAGGTGGCTTGCCTCTCTGTGAAGTGGGGCTTCGCCATCTGGAAGTCATCATATCAAGCTTCATCATGTCCCTGACTGTAACTTAGGGCAGTGAGGGTAGGAGGATAAGAGCATTCCTGTTCTTGTTCAAGGCAGGCAGGGCTCACTGTGTCCCAGCAGAGAAGAACAAGGTGTAGCTGGTGTCATAGCGCCAGGGCAGGGCCTGCCTATGGCCAAGGCATCAGGCCAGGTGCTACCCTGTTCCTGCCCAGCCACTGCCTGTCACCACCAGCTGTGTCCATGGAGACCCGGTCTTTGCTCTGTCTCAGATTTGATACTCTAATTCCCGCTGGGCTGTGACTCAACTTTTCTGGGCTGTCCACACCTCCTTTTACAAGGCTAAAATCTGATTCCTTTACCTCCCAGCTTCTGACAACTCAAGATGTTATCATTCACCTGACTTTGAGTCTTACCCGTTCTCAAAGATTGGAGATCAGGTTTCTGGGAGGTGTGAGACAGAAACACTTGTTGATTTTCCTGCACTCAAATAACCAGACCCACCAGAAAGAGGATAATCCCGAATCAGATGCCTGCAGACAACCAGGAGTTCCTGCATGTGTCTGGCTCCTTCCCAGCAGCTGAGATTCCAGAGGCTCCCAGTACTCGGCTCCTGCTGTTCAAGCTTGTTCCTGATTGGAATGCACAGGTGCACACAGCTCGCCCTGCAACCCTGCCCTGACGGGTCCAGCAGGTGACCCAACACAGGGGGGTGTACAGCTCCTCTTCAGCAGTGCAGGGTCCTCCAGAGGATGAAAGAGGGGCATAGCAAGCATCCTCAGCACCAGTGAGGGCTGGCCCTGTGGGGCACTGTGAGCATTTGGAGAAATGTTCAGGTCAGGTCTACACTAGCAGGATCCTGACCTCTGCCCTAGTAGAGTGGCTGGGGTTGGGCTTGGACACAGGATTCCCGTGGCTACCAGGTCCAGAGTAGCTCCTGAGCAGGGGCATGAGGGCAGGAAAGGATCCCTGTGGAGCATGGGCAGCAGGGGTGCCAAGGCCCCGGCAGATTTGGCGCTGGACCTACAAGGCCTGGCCCAGGCCATCCAGACCGTGACATCTGTTGTGTGCTGTGTGGCCCCCTTGGACCCATCTCTTGCTCAGGAGCCACTACAACACCATAGCCCAAGTGTCTCAGTGACTGGGCTGTTGGCGCAACATCAAAGCCTCCCCTCACCACCAGGTGACAAGATCTTCATTCTGAAGGTGGCTGAGCAATGACCTCATTCGAAGCCACCCGCTGCAAATGAGAAACCTCCCCTCCTAGGGAGCAGCTTCCAAGCAGCCTCGCTCTGTGTCCCCCCAGGAACAGAATGGCAAGCTAGGGGCAGGGTCTCAGGCAACACCTTCCCAGGATAGGAAGGGGAATGAGAAACTGGGCAGCCAGGACTGGAGAGGCAAGCAGAAGCTGCCAGCTCCACAGTGCAGGGCCTACAGGACAGGGGTGGGGACAGTTGAAGCCCCCAGGGCCACAGCTGCAGGCACAATGAGGGCATTGATGCTGATGTGGACTGGACAGCAGGAGGGAAGGGGGGGCATGTCGGCCCCCAGGACAGCCGGCCCAGAGGCTCAGGTCCATCCTGGAATGGGAAGGAAGAAGCTGCACCCGGGAACCCTGACCTTTGCTGGAAGGGCCGGGGGGCTGCACGTGGCCCAGCCCATGCCTGCATCTCATGATCCCTCCGCTGTGCATCAAGGGCCCCTTGTTCTCGGGTCCCCTCCCCAGTGCCTGAGGCTCAGGGCAGAGGGCCGGCCTGAATGGGTAAGCCTGGCCTCCATACCCCTTCCTGGCCTTCCCAGTCCCTCCCATCAGGTCTGCACTGTGGCTGGGAGCTGGACACCCTGGTGCTCCCCACCCAGAGCAGGTGCCCCAAACCCAGGGTGGCTGGCTGGGCCCCAGAGTTCACTCACTGGACACTGGTATGGCCCTCGTATGGGGAGCCCACCCCCGGCCCCGTGTCTGGAGGTAACAAGGGTATGGTGCCATTCTGTCACCCAGGGCAGCGCCCATCCTGCCTGCTCCCCTGCCTTGGCACAGCTGAGCCCTGCACCAGCCTGGACGGCGCTGTTCTGACATTTCCTGGGTGCTAAAGAAGCCTGTAGTCTGGCTCTGCGGGTGTGGACAGGAGGGAGGGAGGGAGGGAGTGAGGGCTGAGCCGGGACACAGAAGGCCTTTATTCAGCCACTCTAGAGCCATCTGACTGGGCCCATTGGTGCACTTCGGGCCGGCTGGTGAACAGAAAGAAAGGACTGAAGAGAAGGCAAGTTGTCCGGTGGCATGACCTCAGCCACAGCGCTACAGTGACTCTCAAAACATCCTCCTTGATCAGGACCCTGGAATGTCACACTCTGACTGCCCTGGGGGTCTCTTTGCTGAGACGCACTCAACTAATGAGGCTGCATCCGGAGCCCAGCTCGGTCCTGAGCCGACCAAGGAGGGACCTGGGAGGCTGCTGCCACCTGGAGTCGTGAGGGTGAACTGCAGGGGAGGAACGACCCCCGCGCGCTGGAAAACCCAGGACTGGGATGGAAAATGCAAAGACACTGACCACAAGCTGCCTGGGTCTGTGGTGGGGGTGCAGGCAGAATGAGGTGCTTCCTGAGGGTGTGGAAAGGAGGTCAGTGCATTTGCAAACATCTCCAGAGAGAGCAGGAGCTGGTGAGCTGTGGTCATTGTGCTGGGCTCATGCTGAAGGCCAAAGCAACCAGGGGACAAAAGACAAAACAGGGTGGCTGGGCCCATGCCTGGTCTCCACTCTCAACCTGAAATGACAGTGACCTTGCCCTCCCCGGAGCATCGCCACTGTGGGCTCAGTCACAGGGAAGGGGAGGCAGACAGGTGGGAATGCTGTCTCTGTGTGGCTGTCCTACAGTTTCTGGCATGTGACCCATGAGGACCGCATGTCCATGTCTCCAGCATGGTGGCCCAGGAGGGGAACCGTGGGTGATAACTGGGAGGAGCATGGAACTTTTGTAGGAGATTGGGGTCTTTATAAGAAGGGACAAGAGATGTGCTTTCTTCCTATCTCTGCTCTCCTCTATGTGGGGACACAACAAAAAGTGGCCAAGCCACCAAAGGCCAGGAAGAGCCCCACCCCACACCACAACTGCAGTGCCTGGACCTTGGGCTTCCAGCCGCCGGATGACCACCACCTCTGGGGCATTGCCACGGAGACCGTCACTGTCAAAGGCCAGGGCCCTCCCCCTTGTCCCTCTTGCTGGAAGGAGAAGTGAGGGGGGCGGGGGCGTGCTGCAAGGATAGGGAGGAATGATATGCATTGCCATGTTCAGTTTTGTGACTCCCACCTTGGTCACAAAACTCAAACCTTAGACAGCAGTAAGCAAAGCCGAACTTCTGACAGCAAGACCAAATGCACTGAGATGACTGGGATAGGAAAGGAAGATCCCTCTCCAGCAGCCAGAGGGTCTTTGTATTCCTCCTTGAGAGAATGGAAAGAGGCTAGGGTGGGCCCGGGCCTGGGAAAGGAGGTTCAGCACTGAGACAGAGGGGTGGGCGGGGAGCCCCAACCCTGCCTCAGTACACAGAGGTGTCTAGGCAACGTCTTCAGATAGAGTCACAAATTCCAGCCACATAAATGGTTCGTGGGAGCTGGAGTCTGCTGACAACAGATAAAGCATAGGTGTGGCCCACTCTACCTGGGCAGAGAGTCCCCAGCTGCCCAAGCATCTGTCCAGCTGGGCCCCCTTGGAAAGAGCACTCAAAAGGAATGTGGGCATTGAGGGATATTGAGGCCCAGAGGGCGAGGAGCCCTCCCTTACTCTCCCCACAGCACCTGTGTGACCGACCAGGCACTCATGGTCCAGCCTGCTCCCCTCCACCACAGGACCCCATGTCAGGATGCACCCACCAGGGTAGAATTTGGGCAAGTGAAGGAAGTGATACAGGATATCCTCCTTTTCCTTTCCCTCCTGCTGCTGTTGGGCTCCCATAGCCTACTGCAGATCAGGTAGCCAGTGCAGAGGCTACCAGGGGTCAGAGGAGCCCAGTCCCGCCCAGTCTTGCTCCCAGTCCTGCCTCTGTAGAACCATGGTCTGTCCCCAGGGTGGTTGCTTTGATCAGGCAGCTCCAGAGCCTGTACAGCTCAGGCACTGGGGACACAGTGGTCAAAGGGCACCTTTAGCCCAGGGCAGCAGGAGTGGGACCCTGGTCCTGGAGATGGGCACCTTGGGGTGTGAGCAAGGACTGCTCAGGATGTATACCTATGCAGCTGCATGCAGAGTCTGCTGTCCAGGCCTTTCCTTCCTGGGTGCTGGCTCCTTTGTCCTTTTTAGTTCCCTGGCACCTGTGAACCTTGGCCTCAGGCCCCTGACCCCATATCCGGCTGGCCCCCAGTCCCATCCCATTCCCACCTGATAGGGCCTCTGAGAACTTGGTGGCCCCACCCCCTAGATAGGGATTCAGGCCCTGCTTGGAGGCTCTAGGCCACATGCCTCCCCTGACTGAGCAGCAGCCAGGAGGGACAGCCGGCCACCTGCCCAGGACAGTGCAGAGACCGAGCACACCAGTCCTGCATTCCAGCGGAGCGGTGAGGTCCACCCATCTCCCTGAAGCCATTGCCCTGTAGGTTCCCAGAGTCATTGCAATTTGTAAACAATATGTGCACGATTCTATCCTGTTTTTGAAACCCTTTAACAGCGTTCAAGTTGCTTTTTAATATAAATAGAAACATCAAAGCCGGGTGTGGTGGCACACGCCTGTAATCCCAGCCCTCGGGAGGCTGAGGCAAGAGAATTATTGCGAGTTCGAGACCAGCCTGGGCTACAAAGTGAGCTCAAGGCAGGCCTGAACTGCATAGCGAGACCCTGTCTCAAAAAGATAAACCCCCCCAAAAAAGAAACATCACTATAGACAACAATGACAACCAGCAACCCTGTGACCTACATGTAAGTACTATGCTAAGAACTTCACTGAACCACCTGGCCCCATTTTTATAAGGCCGTGAGTCAGGGCGCCGTCACTGTGGCTGTAGAGGAGAGCTGAGCCTGGGAGGCAGGACACAGCCACCGAGCAGCAGAGACTGAGCACAAGCCCTGCTCCTCCTCCGGAACCCACTTGGTGATTGTCCTTTGTCACCAGCACCTCCTGGTCCCTGCTCCTAGGGGCTGTGCCTGGGGCACAGAGTCACCTCCTCACCTGGGGATGGTGAGATTTGGCCCGAGAACTGGGGTCCACAGGAGCTAAAGGAGCACTTCTTTTGATGTTCGTTGTGCTTATTCGATCTGCCCTGAGCTGGTGGATAATTGGGCATTCTGAGGGAATGGACAGGGCATCAGGCCCAGCTGCCACTGTGCTGGCTTTGCAGGAACGTGCTGTGTGTCAAGCTGGGCGCCAAATGTCCCCTAAGAGCACAGATAGCACCAGTCCCAACACAGCGTTGGGACACTGGCCTCCGCTGCCCCCTGGCGGGGCCCCGAGTTGAAGGGAGGTGGCCTGAGAGGGTCTTGGCTGCACAAGCCAGGTGAAGAGCAGTGGTCACAGCAGCTGTGACTGTGTATGAGCTGAGTGTTCCAGGCCCAGGAAGGTGCTGGCTTGGAGGGCTCTGTCCACCTTCCAGCCTGCACCTCCGGCAGCATTCCTAGAATGCCACGAGGGTAGCAATGTCTCTCCGGATGCTGTGCAGAGACCTTCCTCAAATCAGCCTCATTGTCATGGAAATTCCGGGGTTCTCCCCACTGGGACAGAGAAGGATGATGCACTTCTCCCTCACTGCCTCTGTCTTCTATTCCCCTAGGGGCCCCGACACCACATCTTCTACCTCCGTAGTCCTCACTTCTCCCCTCTCCACCGGTGCTGACAGACCCACTACAAGGACATGGGTTGTCTCTCTACATCTTGGTGACCCAGGATCAATCAGAGAAGTCACCACATCCCAGCCCACGGTGGCCTCTTCCTGGCATAGTCCAGTAAAGCTGACAATTGTTGCCAGTAACCAATCCCCTGCCACAAGGATGCCTCAGGGATCCTATTCCACCCATGCGGCATGCGCACTCCCAGTGCTGGTGTCTTCCCAGCCATTCAGTGCACAATGCCCTTTGGGACTCTCAGCCAGGTCCCCAGTTGGGTGCCTGCTGCCTCCTCCAGCCAGAAATCTTCTGAACTGAAGCTCCCCAGGAAGACCTCCAATCCGATGGGCTCTGCCAGCCAGGCACACCTACACTGCTGAGCTCCAGGACCCTCATGAGTCCAAGACAGCTGCAAGAGTTCACACAGAGCTGCCAGCTGGGGTCTCAAACTGAAGGTGACAGGGAGAGGGAGTCCAGGGCTGTCCCGGATCCTTCTGCCCACTGGAGATACAGGTCCCTGTGAGGGAGGGGCCGAGGGTTCCCTGGCACAAAGCTGGGAAGCTGGCTGGACATTAGCAGGGCTGGGCAGGGTCATCTGGGGATCCAGGTGTGGCAGGCCTTACTCCTCTTTCCCCAGGGCCTCAAGCTTGTCTGTGAAGTCCCCTGACTGGTGTAGCTCACCCACATGAGAAAGGCAGGTGTGCTCTGCCGTCTACTGCTCTAAATCTAGGAACACAACTTTACAGCAGCAGCCCGTCTGGGGCTTGAGCCACAGGGGACACCACAGATGCCCCGTGAAGCATAGGGTTCACCATTGCACTGTTGAGACAGGAACACCGTATGGCAGCCTCTCATGCAGGGCGCTGTGTCCACAAGCTTAACCCTCTGCACTGAGATATTAGGAAAAAAATGTGTCTGTACTAAAAACATGTGCAGAGATTTGAGCCCTTTTGTTCTTTTAAAAATTCTTTTATTTTTTTAGTAGTCCTGGGATTAAGCACAGAGCCACTGTGCTGAGCTACAGCCCCTGCCCTTTTCTATTTTCTATTTTGAGTCAAGTCCTTGCTTGCTAAGTCACTAAACTGTCCAGGGCTGGGCTTGAACTTGTGATCCTCCTGCCTCAGCTTCCCTGAGTGCAGAGATTATGGGTACACACCTCTGTGCTGAGCTAGGCTTCTTCTTTCTTGCCATTATCCCTATACAATGCAGTATAACAATTGTTTACATAGGATTTACACTGTGTCAGGCCTGATAATTAATCAAGAAATGATCTAATGTAGGGTCTCACATTCCCTGAGCACCACCCTCTCGCCGTGAACCTGTCCCTAGTAATGGGGGTCTGAGCTCTTAGGCAGGGACCACACACAGCTACCCACTGAGAGACAGCAGCACGCCCCATCAACCTGGGGGCTCATAATAGGACCACCTTTGGGGCTACCACTGCCCCAGGGACTCCAGCTCACAGCCTGGAGCAGCCTGCATCATTTTATTTCACTTTTTAATGTTTCCCAGCTGGTTTTAAACTGCAGTTTAGATTCAGAGCCAACATCAGACCTGTGCTTGTCAGCACTGTGGGCATGTGGGGTGCTCACTGGGACCTGGGGACCCTTACAGTGAGCTGATCCTGGGCCCCCCATTCTGACTAAAGAGGTTTCAGGTATGATGAGCTGCAGGCTACGAGACCAGCATTTCAAGTGATTCTTAGGGAAGGTGAGTCCCAGAGAGATGGGAAGACCCCCTACCCAGATGCCTGCAACCCCACAGAGCTCTGCCCCTGCCTTCCTCCTGAGCCTCTCATCCCCAGGACTGTTTCCCCCACAGTCGGGTTGCGACAGCCCTACAGAACTTGCTGCCTGTGCCCTGCTCTGCAGCTGCCTTGGGGCTCCTTCTCAAGCCTGTGTCTTCCCCCACTCCTGCTGAGCTTCCCAGGAGAACCTGAGGTTCTCTGCTTCATTTGGGGCGGGGGAGGGGGGTCATGTGACCATGGCAGCACACTCAAAGCCTGATTGCTGAGAAAATGAAGTCCCAGGCTCCAGGGACACTGCAAAGGGCAGAAGAAGCCAGTGTCTAAGAGCAGAGTTTCATAGAAGTGACTTGCAGGGTGGGGTGTGCTCAGGTCAAAGAGCATAGGCCCACTCTCAGCCTTTCAAGTTCCATGGGTCTGGGTGGCCCTAGGACTTGCACATCCCAGGAAGGAAGGCTGGTGGGCAGAATCCTTTGAGACCCCTCAGACAAGGTCTTCCAGTGTCCTCCTGCCCCACAGCTGTACCTTTCGCTCCAACAGAAGTCTCTGTGGGGCAGCAAATATACCCCAACACCTATGCTTAAGAACCATCTCTCTGGACCTATGGGTGTCACATCACATGCAAAAGGGGACTGAAGGCTGCAGATAAAGTTAAGGCTGCTCGTCAGCCAAGGTGGGAGCAGCGAGGAAGTCCTGCGTGACCTGGGACACTTTGCTGGCTGGAGAAGAGAAGATGAAAGGGGTATAGGACTTGAAGGAACAGAGACCCCATCTGTTGCATTCTCAGGTGCAGAGTCCCCAAAGGCTTTGAGGCAGCAGATTCATAGGTGATGACATCCAGTGAGCTCTGACCACACCAGTGGAGTAGGACAGAAATGGGTTCACAACCAAGTAGGAGGTAGAGATGGTTGGAGGAGGCGGGTGGCTGGGGCACACCCTGCAGACCACATTTTGACCCTTGACCCTTACCCTCTCTTTACTTCCTGGTGCCAGGAGGTGAGCAGCCACCATTACACTTCTGCTGCACAGTGTTCTGCTTCTCACAGGCCCGCAGCCAAGCCCAAGACTAGGACTGAACCCTCCAAGACCGTGAACTCAAAGGAACCTGCCCTGCTTTGAGCTATTTTCCCCTGTCTCTGTCACAACAAGGAACAGGGACCAACACATCTGTATTTGCTAGTTTTGAAGAGGGAGAAAGAAAGCCACAGATGGAGGGCTGTGGACGCCCTTTAAAACTGGGGACAGCCAGTGAGAGAAGGGGACCTCAGGACATGCCCCCCAGGGCAACCTGGGTGCACGTAGCACAGGTCCTGGCTAGAAGCCCAGCACAGGCACACATCCCTGGCCACTGGAGCATGGACTTCTGACCTTCAGAACTGGAACTGACCAGTGTTGCCACTTTAAACATTTAGCTGTGTGGAATTTGTTACAGCGGAAATAGGAGGCAAAATCGGAAACGGTGTTATAGCTGTGAGATTCGATTCTGGCGGCCCCCACATGGGCCAAGCTGGCTCACTGCCCCCAGGGTGCTGGGTGCCCCCTACCCTCTACCCGTGTTTGTGCCCCATACCGGCCCACCCCAGAGTGCTCTTCCAGACCAGGCAAGACTCCCACAGAGAGAAGCAGGGGGAGTGAAGACATCACAGATCCTAGGAAAGGTAAAAATGAGAAGGGAAGGTTTGGCATTTGCCCCTGAGCACCCAGAGCAGAAAGCTGACCCAGGCCAAGAGGACTTAGCCCCAGAGAGGAGCCTACAGCTCTACCATGGAGCTTGGGACCCTCAGCAGTCTTGAGCGATGCCCAGCCCCTTCCAGGTCCTGAGACCCTGCCATGCCCAGGATGATCCTGGCCCATCTTTGCAGAGCACAGTGTTAGAACTCCAGCTATCTCCCCGCAGAGAGCTCACTCAGGCCTGGACACAGAGGAACACAGTCCTTTGTCCATCAGCAGGATGCTGGGGGTGCCACAGCCGGTGTGCTTGGCTGGGACAGCGGGGCCCAGGCCAGTTTGCTCTCTTCACAAGGAGGTCTCTGTGAATAAGTCCCATTTCTCTCCCATGACCCTTGATTCAGCCCTGTTTCCCTCCCATGACCCTAAATCCATGCAGCTTTTATCATTACTGCGGACAGCTTTCATCCTCTGAACAGTACTTGGCAATGGGACACCTAGCTGTAAACACTAGGTAGTCAGTAAGTTCCCCAGGCTAGACTCAAATTTGCAATCTTCCTGCCTCAGCCTTTCAGAGTGTTGGGATTACAGGTATGCGGCACACACTCGGCTCCATCCTTGTTTTATAACTGTAAAATATTATTCAAGAATAAGACTGTTATCATAGAACTTGTTAACTTTAACGCTCTTGTGTGTCCTGTGTTGGCCACAGCTCCTCTCTGGTGCCCTTTTCCTGTTTGTCCTGAGCTCTCCCTTTCAAGGGCTCACTGGCCCAGGGCTGTCTTCAAGCCCAGGACAAACCACTGACCTGAAAGTCAGGGACCTGTGAGCGTGGATGAGGTTTCAGGGATTTGAGAGTTTCATCACAGGATCATCAGGCTTTGAGGTTCCCACAGCTGGGGTCAGAGTCTCTTCCGGGACTCTGACCCGCTCGGGCAACTCCCAGCCCCTGCCTGGGGACAGAGGTCCACTGGCTGCTGTCTTGGACTGGAGCCCCCTGTGTTCCCTGCGCACCAGCCTCCACACTTCCAGGTGGCCTCCTGGCTTGTCTAGAGAGTAAACCCGGGCACTCCCTGGTGGGGCACAGGAGGACAGGAAGGACAGTAGGACAGGAAGATGCTGGACCCTGGGGCACATAGACAGGGACAGGCCCATGGATCCAGCTGGTCTCTGCACACCGTTCATGGACTTGGGACAGGGTTCACCTGATGAACCCACTTCACGTGGAAGGTAGTGTGAGGAAAATGCATTTGCCCACCTTGCCCGCTGCACAGCTCAGCAGTGCAGCGCTCTGTGGGTGTCTGGTGCTTCTGTGCATGATCCTGGGGTGACCGGAGCTGCAGCTCACTGCCCCTGCCCAGCATTGTGAGAGAGCGTCGTGACAGGTGGCTGGCCAGGAAAGGAGTAGCTCCTGCTAAGCATGTGTCACTTCCACAACATCGTGTTTTTGTTTTTGTTTTTTTCTCAGTTCTGGGAATTGAACCCAGGCCCTTTTCACTGAGCTACATTCCATTCCCAGACCTTTTTACATTTTTTAATTTTAAGGTTGGTCTCATTGAGTTGCCCAGATTGGGTTTGAGCTTGAGACCTTCCCGCCTCAGTCTCCTAGAGTGCTAGGGTTACAGGCATGTGCCACCACACCCTGCTACACTACCTGACCTCTGAAAACTGGACCAGTGGAGCCATTCTAATCTGTGCAGCCTTCTGACTCCCCTCTCAGTGCCGAGCTTGACCTCTGCTCACTGGTCCCTGGAATCTCGGTGCCGAGCTCACAGGACAACCGCAGCTGCGTTGGTCACTACCTTGACTGCTGATGCAGTCACCACCCTGCACCTGTGCAGGAGAATGCGCCGCCCACCTTCCCCCATCTTCAGAATTACTGTGATCTTAAGCATCTGCGGGGCAGCAAGCACACATCATGAGCAGAGCAATGTCAGGAGACCGTGCTTCCCCAGTGAGCCTGTTCTTTCTTCCCTCCATGAAGCCAGGAGTCCTTTGGGTCTGTGAGTTAGCAGGGTGTTGCTAGGTAAATGAACAGAACGAGGTGGGTGGGGCCCGACACTAACACTCCGGGAAGCCACACAAAGCTTTGATTGATGTCTTCCTGAAATTTACCCCAGACAGAACCCAAGACATCTTTGAGGATCAATGAAACTAAAGTGCCAAGCACATTTAGAGACGCTGTCACTGGCAGCACCACCCCTCTTCTCACACCAGACCCCTCAGAGGGCTACCATCCTTCCTGGGGAGCCCAGGGACCTCTTGAGGACCCTGAGTTCTGTCCCTGAGTGGGACCCCCCACTGCCCTGGGGCTCTGACTGAGGAGCCTGGCAGCAGCAGAGGGACCCTGGCCAAGGTGAATCGGTCCCTTTCACTGAATTTTACCTTCCTCATGTGGGAATCTACCCTGGAACCCAAGAACCAACTTCCTAGGCAGACATCTAGTCTCACCACATACCGGGAGGACCCAGGACAGACCCTAGCCTCTGTTGGCGACTGTCCACCGCAACTCTATGTCTCCATGTTTATCCCAGGAGACCATTGTCCTGGGGGCCTGCTCAGCACAGATGTGCACCTTGCCACCCCCTGGCCTGCAGTCCCTCACCCAGCAGTCCTCCTTCAAGGTGGCCTCCATGAAATGTGTCTTGGTGACCCAAGGACTTAGGTCCAGCTGCCCCTTGGGAAACAAACACACTAGGAGTCCAGGCTGTCCATCCTCACACTGACCTCAGCCCAAGCTGGACGTGGCACAGGCAGCCTGGCAGGAGGACACCGCACTATGCCCTCTGCTGGAGCCAGGTGGCAAGGACAGGTCCCTAATCTGAGCTGCCGGGAGCAGCTCTAGGCCCCTGGCAGCTCCTCAGGCCTGCGTGCAAAGGAGCCTCCTGGCCCCGCACACCCGTACACAGGAGACTCTGGGGAGCTCCAACACCCTGTGAGACACACTGCTGGGCCCACAGTGGGCAGCACCACCCTCTTTAACAGGACAGCCTCTCTTCCTCAGGAGCACAGGGCTTGCGCAGGGTGAGTGCAGCCCTGGACTCAGGGCTGGAGGCAGAGCCGTCCTTGGCCTGGGGCGGCTTTACCTCCTCTCCACGCTTAAGAACCAAAATAGACACAAAGGGCATCCCCAAGACTCCTCCATGTACTCCAGCTCCTCTGCAGCCCCAAGTCTCTGGCAGCAAAGCCAACACAGATATACAGAACGCAGATCAGGGGCCAGGCCGGGGTGGGGCTGCAGAGAGGTTGTGAAGGGTGAGGACTGCACTGGGAGCTGAGGTGGCCTGGGTGTAGAAGAATGCAAGCACAGCAGTGCTGGGGAGGAAAGGAACAGGCGTCACTGGAGGCAGAGGGTGCAGGGGTGGCCTGAGTGGCCTCCGAGGCCTGGGGCTATGTGTGGAGGAATCCTGATGTCAGTCTTCAGGGACTAAGAGGGGATGGAATTTGAAAAGGTCTACTGTTCCTGAAAGATCTCGAGGGGCAGCAGGGTGGACCCCAGAGGGTGATGTGAGGTGGCAGGGATGATGGCTTTGGGAAGAGGACAAGCAGGTGGTTGTCAGAGCACTGAGCTGATGTTTCCAGCTGTCATGGGGCCTGGGTAGCAGTGAGGCCAGAAGCTGAGCTGGAAATGTCCAAAAGGGAAAAGGACCTGAGAGGGCAAGGCTGAGCTTTGCTGGGGACACACTGGCTCCAACACAGAGGTGACCAACCAGGGGAACTGCATCCTGATGGTCAGGAAAGCAGTGTGCTGGGTTCAAAGGCCTGGACAGGGAATAACCATCATGTTTGTAACGCTAAAGCCCCAGAATCAGAAAATAGCCCCAAAGAGCAGAGGAGCAGAGGAAAGAGGATTAGGAACCAGGCCTTCCTACCTGTTGCTGGGTAACAAATCACCCTAAACCCAGCAACTCCAAAACAGCACAGGCTCCCTGTGTGTTGTTTCTAAAGCTCCAGCGTCTTCAAGCAGGTCAGCTGGGGCTCAGCCTCCTGGTGCCCCATAAGGCTGCAGCCAGTGTCACCAATGTCACCCCCATGAGGCTGCACTGACCCAAAGGCTCAGTGGGGCCAGGGTCACCTATAGGGTCCCTCCCTCTGCTGCCGTGGGCAAGGCGCCATGCACAAGACAGACCAAGGTAGTGTCATGACCTTGGATCATAATGGACACACAGTGCAATGGGGAGGGGCACACCTGAGGAAGGGCAGAGAGCATCCTAGGACCCATGTGGAGGCTGCCAACTGCAGATCACCCTAGGGGAAAAACAAAGCAGAGAACTCCATGCAGAACACCTAGCAGAGAGGAGCCCACAGCCCTAATGCATGTAGGTGTGCTGCCAAAGGACAACACTGAGAGGGAGATTTCCAGAAGGAAGGGGTGGTTCTGAGTGTTCACAGTCAGTTGGGTGTTATAGTGCACACCTATCATCCCAGTACTAGGGAGGCTGAGGCAGGGCGATCACAGGCTCAAGCCCTGCCTTGGCAATTCAGCAAGACCCTACCTTCAAATTAAAAAGGGCTGGAGATGTAACTCAGAGATACAGTGCTTGCTTAATATGTAGGGGGCCCTGGGTTCCATGTCCAGCACCATAAAAATAATTAGACATGCTAACAAGGCCAAGAAGTGGAGGTGAAAAATGCAGAAATCAGGTGGCTGGCCCTGGTGAGGAGATGCAGGTGCAGTCAGCTGTGGGGGCAGGGAGCCACCTCTCACAGGCAGAGGAGCGATGATGGAGACAAAGGCTGCTCTCAGAAGTCCCGAAAGTGGAGCGGGGAGAGGCACACAGTTGGGGGAAGGGCGCTGTGCATGGGTGCTTTGATCTTGACTGTGGATAGCAAGGGAAGACTTGTAGAAGAAGGCCGGAGACCATGGCCAGTGACCCAGGGGCCAGAGACACACTGGACAGTGATGGAGAGCACATGTGCAGGACTGACCCTCCCCTCCCAGGAGGAGGGGTGTGGCATGGGGAGGGCAGAGCTTGGGGGCTCCACTGTCTTCTTCTCTAGCTCTAGATGAGGCAGAAGGGTCTGGAGAGGTCCATAGGCCCCAGATCTTCTCTGCACGGATCTCCAGGCCCAGCGCTGGTTGAGTTACACTGTGAAACTTCCTACCACTCAGCAGAAGCCTCCTCACTCAGAGCTTGGATTAGCTAGACTCACATTTCATGCTGTCCTGACATCTCCAACCTCCAGAGCCTATCCAGCATCTGGACTTTCTGTGCTGTTCACAATTTATGTCATCCTTGTGGCTGGAGGTCAGCAAAGCATCTATTCATCATAGCCAGGAGACCTACGGGCAGGGCTATGGAGAGTGGTGGCTGAGGCTGGTCATCGTCCCTGTCCCGGACCACCCTGAGTCTACCTCCAGGCCTGGAGCTAGGAGAAGGGCACATAGGAGACTCCTGGGCTGCTAAGGAGCCCCTTGTGCTGGGCAGCTTCCTGCCTGAGGCACCCACAAACCTGAGCCAGCCACAGAGAGGGGCAGGACAGGAGGCCTAGTAGACTCTGTGTCCCTGGTTCTTTCCTGGGTGGCCTTACAAACACAAAACTCTGTTCCCTCATCTGAAGCAGGAGAGGCAGGAGAACAGGGCTGTCTGTGCATGCAGATCTTAGTCCTGGAATGCAGTTGTGTTGTGCAAACTCCAGCTGTGGTTATGAACACTGACATCATTGTGAGTTTGGTTTTCATGAGCCCTGGAGACAGGACAGAGTATAGAGTCAAGCCATCCTCCTCCTGCTCCAATGCCAAACTGGCGAGGGTCCAGGGCACCAGGCAGTGCCCTGACCTAGGCTATCAGTTCCTGGGGTAACTACACCTACACAGCTTTCCTGTTTATTTACTACTTCTCACTTCCTGGCATCTGCTCCAGAATAGTGCTTGGGACACAATGCGTAAGACCTAGTAAGGCACCTTTCAAACACATTTCACAGATAAGGAAAGCAGGATGGAGAGAGTAAGGGATGTCCCAGGCTCACAGCTGCTAACTGCCGGGCTGAGCTTTGCGGCCGTGGGCCACCCTCCTTTCCCATGCTACTGCTTGGCCTGGCCAAGCATCCTGGATTCTGGGAAGACATGGAGAGGAGCCAGGCAAGGCAGGGGCCCAGGGCCGTCTTGGTGCCCAGAATAGCTGTCTTCTGAGAGCACTGCTCCCAGACCACAGAGGTCAGGAATCAAAGACTCTAGATGCAAAAGGTCCACTTGGCACTTGGGGACCATCCACAGGGTCTCCTCCGAGCATGCAAAGGGCCCCATGGAGCTCATCACCTCCTCTCCTGGCTCATGCTCTCCTGGTGAGGAAGAGCTATAACGGACTCCCCTAGCTCCACTCAGAACCTGCCCGTGACTTCTACGCCCAGATTCCAAGGATGAAACTGAAATTGTTCTTTCCTGTGCCGTGTCCCCATCCCACCACGGCCTCAGCACGCTCTGCCTCACCCATGGATGTCCCTCTAGCTGCCTTTCTGGCTCAGAGTGCTTTTCTGTGCCCTGGGCAGGTCCCTGTCTCCTACCTCTGGGTCCGATCCTGGCCCGCTGCCCACCCCAACCTTCTTCCTGTGTGGGTCAGGCTGGGTTTCTGGGCCTCACTACCGCCTCATTCAGCTTCTATTTTAGGTTCTGGCTCCCTGGTTGTGGGCAGTCACTCCCCGGATTGCTGAGAGCTCTGAGGAACTCATCTGCCCAGACAACCCTGGCCTCCCTTCAGGGCTCCACAAATGGGCTTAATGGACAGGGTGGAGACACCATGCCTTGCGGTTTTGTGCAGCCTGCACCTGCAGCCTCAGCCCTCCTCATGGGTAGCCTGGGCTCCTTAGCTTTCAGTCTGCCCTGAGCCAGGGCAGAGGGAAAAGCCTCTCTCTGGGCAAAAAGCCTGGAGAGACAGGTCCAGACATAGGCCATGCTGCCTGTAGGACAAATGTTTTCTGCTGTAACCAGAAGCCACGTCCACACTGACTGCAGGGAGTGGGTGGTCCCACAGCTCCCACTCAGCGGGTGCTGTGTTTGTCCTCTCATGGGTCACGTCCTCCCCGTCCTGGACTCTCCTTACTGTGGGACGGCTACTCCCAGTAGGAGGGTCCAAGGGAAAGGACACATCCCCGTCCTCCAGCCCCTTGTGCAACAGGGGCACTTTCCCTGAGGCCCATGAGCACACCCGCCTCCCAGGCAGGCCAGTCAGGCCATAATGGGTCACATGCTCACCCCCACGCAGTGCCTAGGGAGGGGGGTGGCCGTAACCAGTGCAGGGAACAGATCCCACTGAGCAAGACCCGGAGGGGTCACATGCCACACAAAGCCAGCAGCTGGTGACCAAGAAGCAGCAAGTAAATGCTGTGGCGGCCAGACCTTCCACCTGCTCAGAGAAAAGGGTGAAAAGGGATCATGAAGAAGCAAGTAGAGCACCAGGTGCTGCCCCCAGCCCCCGCAGCTCCCTCTCCTCAACTCAGTGTGTGCCCCGGAGCCCCAGAACAGCACCTGGGGAGGGGTGCAGAGTGTCAGCACACATCACAGCTTGCTGCAAGGGTCGGTAAACAGCCTGCTAATAACAGTCCACAAACCTAAAGATCCATACAAGTGTGTGTCAAACCAAAGCAAAGTAGGAGAAATAGGATAGATAGAGACAAGGAAAATCATAATTCTGAAATTGTGCTTTTAAAGAAAATTACAGGTTCGGGACAAAGACACAGTCAAAAATTCCTAAGGGCCTCAAAGACACAGCATACTCCCTTTCCCTCCTTTTCCTCTGTGATGGACTGCTCATCCTCCTGAGACCAGGGCCTTCCCCTGGGGATGGGCCGTGCTCCCCCAGCTGTGGTGGCTGTCGCCCGGCCCTGAGGAAGGGCCAAGACCTTCCACCTGCAGTGGAATCCTCTCCGTGGACCTGCAGTTCCACAGATCCCCACCCAACTCCCATGAATACCCAAATGCGTCTCTCTCTGAGGCTACACTGTTTCTCTGAGTGCAGATTTAAAATTCTGTCCAATGTACCTCCTTTTGTCTCCCCCAATGAGTCCTGAAATTCCTTTTCTGTGATGGAAGTCAGCATACCTGCACCCTAGCACCGGGGTGAGTCAAGATTCCCTTTGTCCTCCTTAGGGACCTCCTCTGACCCCAAGGTCCATACCAAGGACCTCACTGGAATGGAACCACACCGTGTGTGTGTGTGTGTGTGTGTGTGTGTGTGCAGTGTGTGTGTGTGTGTGTGGTATGTGCTGCCTAATGTGTATATGATATGTGTGTGGTATGTGATGTGTGCAGTGTGTGTGTGATAGGTGGTATGTGTGGTGTATGTGGTATATGTGTGGGTGTGGTGTGTGTATCTGTGTGGTGTGTGCTTAATGGTATATATGTGATATGCGTGTGGTGTATGGTGTGTGTGGTATGTGATATGTATGGTGTCTGTGTGGTATGTGTTGTGTGTCATGTGTGGTATGTGTATGGTGTGTATGGTGTGTGTATGTGGTATAAATGTTACATATGATGTGTGTGTGGTGTATATGCTACATATGGTGTGTGTGTGGTGTATATGTTATGTATGGTGTGTGTGGTGTGTGATGTGTGCAGTGTGTGTGTAGTAGATGCTATGTGTGATGTATGTGGTGTATGTGTGTGGTGTGGTATATGTACCTACATGGTGTGTGCTGTATGGTATATATGTTATATAAATGTATTGTGTGATGTATATGGTTTGTGTGTAGTATGTGGTATGTGTTATGTGTGTGGTGTGTGGTATATGTCTCATATATGATGTGTGTATGGTGTATGGTGTGTGTATATGGTGTATGTGGTATGTGTGGTGCATGACATGTGTAGTGTACAGTATATGGTGTATGTATGCATGTGTGTATTGTGTATGGTGTGTGTACGTGGTGCATATGTTATGTGTGTTATGTGTGGTGTGTGTGGCGTCTGATGTGTACACTGTGTTTGGGGGGTGGTATGTGTGGTATATGTGATGTACGTGTGTGGTGTGTGTGGTGTGGTGTATGTATCTGTATGGTGTATGCTATGATGTATATGTGATATATATGTGGTATGTGATATGTGTGGTATGTGTGTGGTATGTGGTATGTGTTGTGTGTGTTGTTTGCATGTTGTATACATGGTGTGCGTGATATATGATGTATGTGTATGCATGCATGTGTGGTATATGGTGCGTATGGAATGTATACATGGTGTGTGTATGTGGTATATATATTATGTGTGGTATGTATGTGTGGTGTATGCTGTGTGTGTATGGTGTATGTGTGTATGTGGTGTGTGCATGATGCTGGGGATCTGACCCAGGGCCTCACACATATTAAGCGTGAAAGAATACACTTCTAATGTGGACCCTGAAGACCAGAGAGCACAGAGGTTCTTGAACTTGCTCAAGGGGGAAAAACACACAGAGAGGTTAGAGTTATGGAAAATCAAATCCATTGCACTACAAGTGCTGTGGAAAACACTTCCTCACAGAGCACGCTCCACCCAGAAAGGGCTGGATGGCGCTGGCTTCCCTTACCATCAGGGCGGTGGACTTGACTCGCAGACCTGCTCCTTGCCTTGCTGGACTCTTGTGCACAGAGGAGAACAGATTCTGCTGAAGCACTGTCCAGGAGAACTAAAACTGGCTGCCTTCTGTCCACTGCATCTGTTAGCCAGGTGGGAACTAATGATTTTAGAGGGGGCTGATTTTAGAGGGGTCCAGCATGACCCCGGTATGCTCACATACAGAGACTCCTCACCCAGCAGCACCTCCATTCATTTTCTGCAGAGTTTCCAAGGCTCACAGATACCTTTGGTTCCCAAGGTCACCCCATTAATTATTGACACAGCAGCTCCCCTGGGGAGGAATGGCAGCGATTTCCCCTCCCATGTCGCTAGTATGTGTGGGAGACGAAGGACGGTCCCTGTGTGCACTGGGCGGAGCCCCTGCCTGCTCCAAGTCTGGATCCTCCAGGCTAGAAGAGCTTCAGAGCTCAGACTCCAGCAGGAGCTGTTTCTGTGAGTAATTTACATGCTCATTCTTCTCCCACCTGCACACAACTGGATGGGCACCAGTGGTCTCCTCTGGGCCCCCTGGCCCAGCAGGTGTGTGGCCCAGATGTGAATTTCTGGGTGGGACTGCCTGCTAAGGAAGGGCCCGGCTCCTCTCTCTGTGGCTTCTTCCTCCCAGCCAGCAATGGTTAATTGCTGGCTCCAGGCTCCGCAGCCCAGCCCAGCCCTAATCAGCCTGATCAGCCGGCTGCTGGGCCAGAGGCTCGGGGCCAGGCTGGAGCATTCTTCCAAGGTAATGATTAAGCCGTGCACCTGACCCTCCCAGCAGAGCTCACACCTCTTGGGCTGCGGTGGCCAGAACTGGCTAGAGTAGGCAGGGCTCTGCTCAGGGACCCACCAGCAGCCACAGTTTCTGTCTTCCTGCACACATAGTCCTCCCAAGCATCCTTGGGCCAGAGCCTTTGCTGACTGCCCACTGGACTTGCCTGCACCCCCACCATGAAGCTCTGGGTGTTCTGGACCGGGCTGGAGTACACCTGCCGGATCCTGGGCATCGCTACTGCGGCAGGTAAGACCCCACCAAGCCCGGCCGCTGATGCCTGCTCCATGTTCTCCAGTTCCTTCCCCAGCTCCCCTGGGAAGCTCTGCCCTGTGACGAAGCAGACAGGGGGCTGTGCTGCATCTGCCACAGCCTACCTCCGAGCAGCTGAGCAGCCTCACAGACCCTTGGAGACCCTCAGCATCCTTATCTGCAGAGGGGTCAGCTCTGGGCTCCACCTCCTGGAGGGTGGGAGTGTAGGCGGGACTCCTGGGTGAAGGTGCAAAAGGCAAACATGAGCATCATGCCTGCCTGTGTAAGGGTGAAAACGGCTGAGTAAACTGTGCTTGTTTTATGGAGAAGGCCCATGGGGAGTGAGAATGTCCACCCAGCCTGGAGCAGCTCTGCCCTGGGGAACAGGCTGGACACACCCCAGAGCTAACTGGAGCACCCTAGAGGCCCAGTGTCCCATGGGACTTGACAGGAGCACACATAGGCTTCTGGCATGAAGAGGCCCTGGGCTAGCCCCCTCCCCTTCCTGCAGGGCTGCAGACAGTTTGCACAGAATGTCCTTCCCCAAGGCAGAGGCCCCTTTGCTGGTCCCCAGGGGCAGAATGTGTGCTGGGGACACAAGGATGCAAGGCTCCCAGTCTCTGCTCTGGCCCACGTCCCTTGGATCCAGGAGGAGGCACACAGCCATCAAAACCCCCCAGCAGAAGCTTATTCAGTCAGGAAGGTAATCAGCTTGGATGCCAGCAGCCCCAGTTCAAGCCCTGACCCTGGCCTCTCCTAGATGTGTGCCCTTGGAGGAGCCACTGCCGCTGCCACCACACACACTTTCTGACCACCAAGGTAGACTGTAGCCAGTGTGTTGGCACATCAAGGATGCAGAGCTATGCACAGCTAAGAGCGGAGAGTAAAGCCTCAGGTCAGGCTTGGAGCTGGGCGACCTGGACCAATTCCAGGGCACCTAGATCAGGAGTCCAAGCTGGTGGAACCACAGAGAGGGTCTCTCCCCACCCTCCAGGGACAAGATGGAGCCAGTTGTACCACTGAGTTCCCATGGGAGCAGTGACCTTACCCAAGGTTGTGCTGGCAGACACCCCAGAACCCTAGCCCTGGGCTTTCCGGAGCCCTGCCCACATCCTGGGGTAGGAAAGTGGGCTGCCCTGCTACCACCAGAGTCACCTATGCCAGAGGATGGCCACCAAGGACCCACAGGCCAGCCTAGGTAAAGGACGCTAAGTGGACCAGCATCCACAAAAGGGTTTGATGCCAGCACTGTCACTAGCGTCTACCAGTGACTCAGGCCCTAAGCTCCAAATAGGTACATGTCATCCCTGCTGGCTGCCAGCAGCCCCAGCCACACCCCACAGAGCAGGGCCAGGCCCCTCTAGGAAGCTGTGTGAGATGTAAGCCTCTGTCCTAATGGATTGAGGAAAGACAGGTCAAGAGGCCATTTATCTCAAGCAGGCTCAGGGTTTGAAGCCCCACCCTCACACCTACACTGTCCTTCTTAACCACAGCTTTATCTCTGTGCCGAGACTGCTGGTAATGCAGAGAGGGATCTCCCACTTGGTTTCAAAACCAGCTCCAGGCTAAAAATAGGCCCTCTCATCGCCTTCTAATGGCCAGGCTTTCAGAGAACCTTGTGGGCTCTTGAGTGCTGGAGGCTGGGGAAGAAGGGTGGCGTTGGTACCCTCTCCGGTCTCAAGTTCCCTCAGGCATCCTGGATACCTGGCCTGCTTCCAGCATATAAGATTTGCAAATTCCTTCCTCCCTTAAGCCTCTTTTTTGCTGAAATCCTCTGTTGGAAAGTCCAGGCCTCATTGTTAGGGTGCTGCTGCTAAGGAGGAAAGAAGACTTCAAATAGAACCGGCACTTTGCAAAACACTGGGGGTAAGGGACCCAAGGTGGCCTGGACATTGCAGGTGGAGATGTGTGTCCCAGGGGCCAGGAAGACATGTGACCCAAGGCTCCAGAGTGCCAGCCCTCCCTGGCCCCTGCACACAGAATCCTGGCTGCCACCGGATGGTGGGTGCCACTCACTGGGATGTCCTTGTCCCCAGCCTCTCAGGATGGCACTTCTTAGGGTATACAGTGACCCACAGGCATCAAAGCCCATGCTGAGGTCCAGCCCACAGCTCACATGCTTCTGGGGCACAGATGGGGCAGTGCCAGTGCCGAACAAGGGCAAGCAGGTGTAGGGCAGATTGTGCCCAGCCCAGGTTGTAAAGTCAGGAAATTCTGTGGCTTGGAGCAATCACAGGCTTGCAGGTCACCACAGACGCTCCCTGCCTATGCCCGCACTGGGCTCTGTGGCGCCCCTCCCTGGCCTGGGCAGGCAGTGGGTGTGTACCTATATGTGTGTGCACATGTGTGTGTGGACACGTGTGTGTGTGTGTGTGCACATCTATATGTGTGACCTTTGGGTGCCCTTGTTGATGAGATGTAGCCCAGTACCATCCTAGAAGCTGCCACCCTGAATGGCACGTGGAATGCATTTCCCCTGCAGGTGCCACCTCCCTGTCTCTCCCACAGTGCCCTCCCAGGCACACCTGACACCGGGCACAGACACCAGGACAGCTCAAGTTCTGCCTGGGCAGTTCTGCCTGGGACTGGACTGGCTGCAGACTATTAGGAGAGAGACCTTGGACACGGGTTTAACTGCTGAACTCAGTGGCCCAGACCCTTCTCTTCTGTCACATGGGCAAGGGCCTCTCGCAGCACCACCCCGGTGCTCAGGCTTCTCCCTGCCATACTCGGGGGCTTTCTCTTTCCCCGGTGGTACTGGAACTTTCACTGAGCTACATCTCCACCCCTTTTAATTTTTTTTTTTTTAATTTTCAGCCAGAGTCTGACTGAGCCCTTAAATTGCCCAAGCTGAGTTTGAACTTAAAATCCTCCTGCCTCAGTCTCACAGAGTGCTGGAATTGTAGGCTTATGCCAACACACCCACCTTTGGGGACTTTGCTTCATTATTCCTGCCCGCCTGTGGGAGGTGGCAGCTGATAACAGCAGTGTAGTCCTGTGGGTTTCCTGGGGGCCACGCTCTGTGCTGCGGCTTTAAATGCAGGCTCTGCCTCTGTTAAAACAGCATCCTGTGCACACTCATTCCTACTGTACAGGGGGAAACTGAGGCTAGGAAGGTGGCACACAAAGCTCAAGATGTTGTGACAGGAAGCAGAGAGGCAAGAGTCTCACACATCTCCAGAAGGAATAGTCCTAGGCCCAACTGCAGACAGCTTCAGAGTCACTGTCTTGCCATGGCTCACAGATGCCTGCTGTGCAAAGCACAAGCCCACTTGTGGGGAGACTGAGGCTCAGGGTGGCTGGTGGTTTGACAGAGGTCCCACAGCCAGATGCAGGTAGGGGTTTTTTCTCTTTCTTCTCTTTCTACTCCTCCTTCTTCCCCTTCTTCCTCTTCCTCTCCTTGCCCTCCTGTCCTCTTCCTCTTCCACCTGCCCTCCTTTACTTCTGCACCACTGGGAATTAAATGAAGAGCCTGTCCACTGGGACTCTGGGATGGCTCACCCCATGGCAGCAGCACGGGGGCTCTCAAGCATGAGGGAACTGGGGAGGAGCGCAGGTAGAAGGAGCAGCAGCCCCGCCAGTGAGTCCGGGGCTTGGGGTCGGCTGGGACTGCTTGGGGTTGTTTTGTTCTAGGGGTTGACCCATTAACCTGACTCTGCATGGGATCGAGGCAGCCTCATTCTCCACAGACCCACGTGCAGTGCTTATTAATATAGATGAGGGTGAAAGCAATGCCCACAGCCTGGGTCTGCCTTTCCCAAAGGTCACGGCAAATGCGTGGCCCGACTTTGGCCCTGTTCAAAGCCTTCCAGGAAACAGTTGCTTCCGAAGAGAATGTCTTGGGCCCTGCACGCTAATTTCACACACATGCGTGCGTGCGTAAACCTCATGACCACTTCTTAAATGCCAACTCCCTGCTGGGGATTGATGCCCCGTGGAGACCTTGTGGCCTTTGCTGTGTTTCCAATCTTCCTGGTGACCACAGCTGTTTGTCTTTCTTGATCTGATCGGCTGGATGAGTAAACAGAATCTCTCTCCCACTGAGAGCAGCAGGCCGTAGTCCAAGCATTCCTTTCCTTCCCCATCATGTTCAGAACACGAATCTAGAGCTCTGCTTGCCACTGACTGAGTGGGCAAACACTTACTCGTCTCTATGTCCTCTATGTTCAGCATGACCTCAGCCTCAGGGTGCTGTGCCCAGTGACCAGGGAAGCAGCCTGGGGACTGCACATCTCAGTTGCAGAGCTGTATGTGTACTGGTGGGTGTACCCCCCTGCACTTGGTGTGTGGCCCTGCACATGTCACCTGAATTCTGTAAGCTTCAATTTCCTGTCTACATGGCAGGGACAACTATTGGGTCCAACCAAACAGTGGGTCAACTGCCAAAGGCCCACACAGTCCCCACCCTGCTCAGGTCAATCCCACAGGTGCATGTGGATGACAGGGACTGCACAGGATGAACGAGACCAGAGGGAGGAAGCCAGGCAGCAAAGGCCAGGAGGCTGGGAAGGAGCAGGGACTGAGCTGTAAGAGGTCTGACCCCAGAACATCTCCCTGAGTCCTGAGCCCTCAGAAACTAGGTATTTATACACCTAGTATAGTGAGTGTCTTGGTTACTTTTCTCTCGTTGCTGGGACAAAATATCTGACTCCCAAAATTAAGGAAGGAAAGGTTTATTTCACTTACAGTTCATGGAGGTTTCAGCCCGTACTTGGCAGCTTATAAGGCAGAGTGGCACATGATGGAGAGCTGCAGCTCAGGACGACAGAACACAGCTAAGCAACAACCACACACCAGGGCAGAATGGGGGAGGAATCGCCTCAAGCACCCTTTTCCTCTCCCTTACATATGCAAACTATCCACTCCAGGGCGGGTGCAGCTCTCACACCCATATTCAAACTCTAAAAGCCTGCCCCATGTCCACATGAGGCATTGGGGGACACACAGACATAAACCATAACAGTGAGCTAATTGGAAAGAAGAGGGTAGCCCGGTCCTACTTTCCAGTGGCTGATGGCTCCTTCCAAACTGTCTGAGTCCTGTTTGGCCTTGCAAAGAAGGATATAAAGGAAATGGGAGGTAGTGGGACATGTATGCCCACGGCAGCAGGGTGGGTGGAGAAGCATGGCTTATGCTGGGTGGGCATGTGCTCAATCTTCTGGCATGGGAACACTGTCGTAGGGCACAGGAAGCAGACACACCCACTCTGAACAGTGAAAGAGAACAAGGACCAAATGCTTGGGTATCTCTGACTTCCCCTGTGGGCCTCACAAAGAGGATGCTAGGGTATTGGGGTCCACACACTGAGTAGCTTCAAGAAACTGTGCCAGCCTAGGGAATCCCTCCATCTAAACCCTGTAACCCCAACAAGTTCATGGACCTGCCCAGACAGCCTCACAGGGGAATCATGGAGCTTAAGGAAGAAAGAACAAGTGTGCTATGCAGACTCTTCCAGAAGTTCATTTTATAAAATCAGCGTTTACACGGATATCAGAACTTTGGACAAAATTGTAACCTGAGAACTATAAATAAAACCAGGCCTAGGGGCACAGGCTTGAACCCCAGAATTCTGATGGGCTGAGACAGGAGGATTAGAAATTAGAGCCCAGCCTGGGAAATTTAGGCTCTTAGCAAAACAGTCTCAAAATAAAAAATAGAGAATTGGCTGGGGATGTGGCCCAGTGGACAGGCTCTTGGTTTAATTCCCAGTGGTGTAGAAGTAAAGGAGGGCAGGTGGAAGAAGAAGAGGACAGGAGGGCAAGGAGAGGAAAAGGAAGAAGGGGAAGAAGGAGGAGAAAGAGAAGAAAGAGAAAGAAAAGGAGAAAAAGAAAGAGGGAGGGAGGAAGGAAAGAAAGAGAGAAAAAGAAGGAAACAAAGAAAAAGCTATGGATAAATTATCCTTCATTAGCAAAGAATCAAACATTCTTACAGTTTTAGCAAACAAAATAAAGAATACATAAAATTGATAATGTATCAACCAAGTGGAGTTTACCACCAAAATGTAAAGTTGCTTTAAGATTTGAAAATCACTATGAACTGCATGCTTGTGCACCCCCGAAATTCATATGCTGTAGTTCTTGTAAGGACTGTGAGGATCCCCCAGGTCCTCTGTCATGTTGAGTTGCAGTGAGAATCCAACCCTCTGTAAGCAAGTGGACCTCAGGGACAAACAAGCTAGCACTCAATCCTGGACCTCTTAGCCTCCAAAATGATGAGAACTAAATGTCTGCTGTCTGTGAACCATCCAGCCTGTGGTATTTTGTTATCATAATAAAAAGCACTAAGCCACCATATTAACAAACTAAACAAGAAAGGCTGTTATCCCCTTAGTGGCACACTGGAAGCTTTTGCCATGATCCAATATTCTTTCATGATAAAAACATCAGCAAGTTATCAACAGAAGGAAACGTCCCTGACCTAAAAAGGGAATCTATGTCTTACCCACTTTCTGCACTGGGACAAAATACCGAAAAGGAGGAGAGGTTTATTTTGGTTCATGTTTCAGTCCATGTTCCATGGCCCCCAGTAAGAAACAGCATGGCAGAGGGGCCTGGCAGAGGAGGAGCTGCTCACTTCATGGTGGACAGGAAGCAGAAAGTATAGAGAGGAGCAGGGAAGGGAGAGAGACCCTTTCAGTCCATACCCACATGACCCACCACTTGGGACCAGACCCAAGCTCCTAACAGCAAGTCAGCTACAGTGCCCCGTAACACAATCACTTTTCAAAAACCCCACCTGTGAGCAGCACTTGAAGCTTTGAGGGACATTTTAGATCTAAACCATGACAATGTACAAAAAGCACAGTTATATCAGAGGATAAAATGCCTTTCTCCCAAGATGGGTGAAAAAAAAAGCTGTCCACTGTCGCCACGCCCCACCACACTGCACTGGGTCTTTCAGTTAGGGCATCCATGCAATGGAACAAACAAAATGCACATAGTCTGACAAGTAAAAAGAAAAGCTCTACTCACAGGTTACATGATCATCTGTAAAAAATAGGCTAGAATCTAACCCCAGAGCTACTAGAACTAATGAACTTAAGCAAGATTGTAGAAGACAAAATCAGTGTACAGAAAATCCTTGTGTAACAACTGAGTTGCATTACCAAAGCTGTTATTAAGTGAATTGATTGCTAATGAGGCATTGTATATAGTATGTACATTACAAGATTCAGAGCAAAGAAATGGTCAAAGGAAACTCCAACTTGATGACTTTACTTTTATTTGCATAACTTACGTGCAGTACTCTAGTGTATAATAGAACATAAACCTGCAGTAAACTGTACTGTATGGTACAGTAAATCAGCAAATCAGCATGTATAATAAACAAGGTGTACTGCACAAAAAAGACACTGAGGCTCAATAAACAAGATGTAAGAACTATACAAAAAAAAAGACAGATCTTAAGTCCAACTGGTGAGTGCTAAGTCTGAGCAGAGCTCTTCAGTTGGAAGTGTGAACTGTCATTAAACAGGTAGGTTGTTAAATGAGGAATGTTTGTACAACATTCAGTTGCATCTCCACATACCAGCAAAAGATAGAAAATGAAAATATTTAAGTACAATTCATAGTTACATCAAAAATATGAAACAGATAAATGTGACAAGAGATATTTTTAAAAACCTATATACTAGAAAACAAGAGGCATTGCTGAGAAATCATAAAGCAAAAAAGATCTAAATTATAAATAAATGCAGAAAATATATTTTTTCCATGGAGCGGAAGACTTAATATTGTTAAAAGCTTTAATGCAGTCCCAATCAAAATCTCAGGAGGCTTGAGACTGAATTGACTGCTGTTTCTAAAATTCACATGGAAATGTAAAAGATCTAATATAGCAAAAACAACTATTAAAAAAAACTGCTAGAGGATTAATACTGACCTGATTTTAAGTCTTATTTTAAAGCAACAAAACCAAGGTGGGTACAGTATTAATGCAAAGAAAGACAAACAGATCAATGAGAAAGAAGCGAGCCCAGAAATAACCCTAGATATTTGTAAATAACAGAATTTGACAAAAGCACAGAGGCAGTTCAGTGTGGTAAGTGTAACTTTTGAAAACCAATGATGGTGGAACATTGGATATTCATTTCCCAGTGAACTTCTATGTATACTTTGCACCATATACCCCAAAAAAAGATCAAAATGGATCACAGACCTACATGTAACACCTGAAACTACAAAAGTCCTAGATAATAGGATGAAATTCAGTGATGGGTTACTTGGGGATTTCTTAGACACAAAGTTCAATCTACAAAAGAAAGGATACACTGGATACCATCACAATTTAAGACTTTTCTCTTAATTATGTTAAGACAGTGAAAAGTAAATCCAACGAAGAAGAGATAAGATGGCAGATAAGTATGTGGAAATATGTTCCCATCATTAGCCATTAGGAAAATGCAACCCAGACCCCCACGAAGTGCTGTTACATATGTACTAGAGGGGCTGGTATGAACAGGCTGCCTCCAAACCAAGGGTTTTCGTGTGGACAAGGGTATGAAACTCTCTCATGCAGTACTTGTGGGAATGCACAATGGTGTGATTGCATTGGAAAAGCTTGGACAGCTTCTCAAAAGGTAAACATACACCTGCCATAGGATCCAGCTGTTCCACTGAAAAGCAGCTACCCAAGGGCAAAGGAAGCATGAGGCCCTGCAAAGAGCAATACAAGTAACCATCACCAACTCATTTATAGTAGCAACCCACGTGCCCACATGTAGGTGAGTTGGAAGCAAACAGGCCTATCCTCCCGTGGAGTACCACTCAGCGAGAGAGAGTTGTGACCTTCAGACACATGCTATGGCATGCATGAATCTGAAATAATTGTGCTGGAGGAAGAAGACAACCCAAGATGAGTGCTGTACATACTCTTAACTCCATTGATTTAGACTGGTGGAAAATACAGACTCATCTCTAGCAACACAGAAGGCTGGGATGGAGGGTTACAATAACACCATAGCAGGAAATTTGCGGGGAGGCTCACTCTCCTGATGTCAGTGGTGGCTGTATGGATATGGACAAACATCAGTGCTTATCAAATTGTTCTTTATATAAGTGCAGTGTGTACAGGTTAAGTGCACCTCAATGAAACCGTCCTAAATGGGATGTCGTCTGTGCTGTGTAACCACTGCCAGACCCCCATGTCTTACAGGCCATAACTTTGCTGTTCCCACGTCAGGGGAACAAGCAGAGCTCACAGCTGCGGTAGGTGGACTGTGTGTCTCTGCCTGGGAGGGTCAGACAGCCTCTCCAGCCTGGCGCTGGCTGGGGTGGAAGGGTGGCCCTGCTCTGTGAGCACCTCATGCTCCAGCAGGCTAGCCCTGGCGTGTGCTCAAGGTGGTGGCTCTGGAGCTGTTGAACGTCTGTTTGCATCATGCCTGGTGGCACCCCGAGGTCTAAAGCAAGTCTTACTGTGAAGCCCAGATACAGGGAACAGGAAACAGCTTTGCCTTAGTGCAAAGTATATGGGTCCATCGCGTGGTCACATGGCAAAGGATGTGGGTCCGTCCCAAGCACTGACGCTGCTCCCACCCTTGGCATCTCTCTGATTGTGGATCTGGACTATCTTTCCAGGCTCAGATGGGCACCTCCTGGGCAGCCCTGTGCTTTCCCCACCCCTGGCATGAAGGGAACCTCCAATCCTTCGAGGTTGCAGCCCCAGCAGCCCCCAACTTCAGGCTGACAATCAGGAGGGCCATAGATGCCAGGGTCAAGGAAGCATTAAGGGGTGGCTTCTTGCCTTGGGCTGATGCAGACTGGAAACCCTTCCACAGATGGGCTTGAGGGATGCAGGGCTCCACTGTCGGGACCAACTTGGGGTTTCCTCTTCAGGTTCCCCTCCAGTGCTTGTAAGGTCCCAGGATAGACCTCGCAGCCCACACCATCCTCATCTCTGTCATTCTCTGACCTCTGCTGGGGGCCAGGGACCAGTGGCCACCACTGTCACTCACTCCCAGACTCTGGCTTATCCCTTCCCTGCACCCCCACGTTCCTGGGCAGGTGCTGCATCCGGGGACCTGTTGGGTTTCATGAATACAGGGCTGCCTGTTCCTGCCCAGGGATGTGCAGATTGAACAGGATGCACATGGAGGGCCTCTGCAGTTCAGGTGTATAGTGGCTCCTCAGGGACAGGCAGCAACTGGCTCAGCCAGGGAGCTCCCAGACCCAGGCACCTGTGGTTCCTGTGACTGCCCACCAGGACAGCTCTCCACACACCACAGTGCCCAGCAAGAGAAGGGCTGGGCTCTAAGAACTTCCTGTCACCTGTCCCAGCCCACACAGCTCGACCAAGACCATGGGCACTGCCCACCCAGAGAAGGCACGAGCTCCGCCCTTGGCCCTGAGTGAGAGGCCCTTCCTGAAGCCCGGGCCCCGTCCCAGGGTGGGGAGTGCTCCTGCAAGCAGGGTTTCCCCTTCTTACCAAAAACTAACAAGCGACTTCACTGCACACCTGTGTGGTGCTCACCAAATCCTCATAGCTGTTCTGTGCCAGAGGTACACTGGGGAAACTGAGTCCTGGGAAGACAGAGCAACTCAGCTATTGGAAAATGTGAGAATGAAATACAACCTCTGACCTAGGCCTCCACGGCTGGCTGGCTGGTTTGCTGATACTGTCTGTGTCTCAGTTTCCTCTGCTCTAAAATGGGGGTGACTGGTGCAACGACCAGATGCATTAATAAATGCCAGTACTGCAACAGGGCAGGGCGCATGATGAGTGCTGGGTAAGCAGCATTTGATGCACAGCACACACACACTCGCAAATGCTCACACTCATCACACTAGTGGGTGGTAGACATAGGGCCCATCTCCAAGAACCCGAAAACCCTGGACTGGGTTCTGCATGCTCTGTTCCCAGCCTAAGTAATGGTGAAGGTCGTGAGCCTTACTGTGCCCCTCTGTGACATGGGAAGACCAGGGGCTTGGGTGGTCTGTGTGTGCATGTGTGTGTGTGTGTGTGTGTGTGTGTGTGTGCATGTGTGTGTGTGTGTGCATCTGTGTCTGTGTGCTCTGAGACACTTGTCAGTGAGAAGGCCAACATGCTGGTGGGTGGAAGATAGTCACTGTCACAGCCCTGCCCAGCACCAGCAGCAGAGCAGGACCTGGGGTGGAGTGCGTGGTGCCTGGCACACTAATCCTGTGACACAGGAGGGAACCCAAGTCCTGTGTCCAGCAATCAGACAGCACTGCTGCCCCATCCCTGCCTACATCAAGGGTCTTGGCTCTCCTCTCCCAAAGAGCACCGAGAAGTGACAATGGGGTATAAATGCCTTCTCCCTGCTTATAGGGGTGGCATCTCAGCAGAGAATGAGGGTTCCCTTCTACGTGGGACATGAGTTGGGAGCTCACAAGGTGTCCCTGTGGTCAAAGGAAGCGCCAGGACTCAGGGAAGCAGCATGGATGAGGGGACACTGGCTCTCTCTGGGGCAAGGTTGGCTGGGCATATGCACAGCAGTGTCACCAGAGAGAAACACAGGTGTGACCACATGGGTCAGAGAAGTCTGCACAAGGGCCACAGACTGTCCCTGTGGCATCCTCAACCCCAGCTGGATAAGTCAAAGCTGTGCTGGCTGAGGTCCCCGTGAGGAGCGGCGAGGAGGGGTCAGGGTTCCAGTGCATGCACCAGTGCAGGAAGGGAGGGGTGGGGAGAGGAGATGATGGTGTGGTCAATACCAGGCCCAGAGCCATGAATGGGTGTGAGATGGAACTGCCTGGTCCACTGGAGACATTGAGGCTATACTGGCAGCCAGCACAGGGAGGGATGGATGGCACAGGTCTGCCCTGGCCACACACTGAGTCCCAGCCACAGAGCACAGGACACTGGGGGTCTTGGAAGGATAACCTGTGCAGGAGGACAGCTGCCTGTCAAAAGCAGGGGGTACCCAGGGACATTGGCACCATCAAGCTACTCTGTGGAGACAGGAGGGATGGCCCCTGGGGCTCTCCTATGCCTTCCAAGCTCCAGCTTCTGGTGCCATGGAGAAGAAATGACCAATCTCACCCCAGGGAAATGGCTCCCCACAGCCAAGGGTCTCTGCAGGGCAGTGCCATTGTGCGGGCACGCAGACAACTCTGCCTCTCCTCTCACCCCTCAGTGTTGATCAGCGTGGGCACTGAAACCCTCCTCCAGGGGCAGTTCAAAAGCCTGGCCTTCTATCTGCTGTGAGTACATACAACCAGCCCTCCCTGCTGCAGGGCTGCCCACTCACCCCACACCTGTCCATGTGCACTGACCCAGGAGAACTGACCCCAGCCCAGAGTGGGGGCAGTCCAGGAGGCTTCTAGGATAGCCTAGACAGACTATCCCTTAAAGTATAGACAGACTACCCCTTAAATCAATCAACTATACCTCCATCCACTCAATCATTCACTCACACATCAATCCACCCATCCATCTACCTATCCATTCATTCATCCTTTCATTCACCCGCCCATCTACCCATCCATCCATCCACTCATTCATCCACTTATCTACCTACCCACCCATCCACTCTTCCACCCATCCATCCACCTACCTGTCCATCTTTCTACCTACCCACCCATGCATCCCTTTAATCATCTCCTTATTTAGGAAACCTGAGCAGAGCTCCATTTGAAAGGTGGGGTGGGGTCATGAATTGTATCTATGAGCACTTCTGCATGCCAAGTATAACTCAGTGTCATATTTGCATCACCTCATTTAACTCTGATGGCCCCCAGTCCTTAGGAGAGGGGCACTCTGGCCTGCTTGTGCAAAGGAAGAAATTCAGAGGGAGTAGGCAGAGACCCACACCAGCAGGCTCCAAGCAGCAGGCCCAGGTTCCACAGCCCTGTCCTTTCTCCTCTGCCACAAGCTGCCCCTGACAAGAAGGAGACCAGGGCACAGTGTTGTCCAGGGTCAGACCTGGGGTCCCCGTACCAAGGGCCTCCTGGCTGCCTCCTCCTGGTGGTGAAGGAAGCTACTCCTTCCAGCCCCTCAGATGCCCAAGGGCTCCAAGCTGAGAGCTGCAGTGGCCTGTGGGGTCTTGGGCTGTGCCTTCCACTCCCCTATCCGTGTGACTGCTGTACTGCAGGGGCTGCTGGGTCCTGAGTAGCTTCACTCTTTGCAGCACCCCTGCTGCCCTTGGGCCCAGAGGCCAACCTCTTTGCTCTGTTCACACTGCACCTCCACGCATGGGTCTTTCTGAAGACCTCAATATCTCCCTCCACCTCAGTCCACACCGTATTTCCCACTACTTGATTACACCCTTGAACATCCATATCACCTACCACCAAGCTACAGAACACAAGTGCCTTGGCTGGGTGTGGGCTGCCGAGGCCAACTCCTTACCCCCACAACCCAGAATCCTGCCCTGGGCCAGCCTGAAGTCCCTGCTGCCCCAGGCGGCTTTTTCTTGCTCTGTTGCCATCCACACCTTCTACCCCGGCATCTAGGCTGGGGTCTGTGGGGCCCTGGCATTAAAGCAGATGCCACCCACCTGGCCCTGTCTCTCCCTAACTGCTCCACGTGTCTTGAGAGGATCAGACCCTCTGCTCCTGAGCCTGACCCTCCATGCCCTGCACTTCAACCCCACAGGTCACACTCTGCTAGGACCAGACAGGAAATCTGCCCAAGACATTTGGTTCCCCAGCTTCAACCTCCTCTCTGCCCCAGGAGGCAGAATAGGGCTCTGCCTCCTCCTTTGCAAAGCATAGGCCTTAACGTACTTCTTAGCCACATGGTTCTGGCATCTAAGTGCTGAGTCCAAGTCTTGCTCCTGCTCCTGCCCAGCCATGTGACCGTAGCAGGGGGCTGGAGCTCTCTATGCCTCAGTACCCTCATCTGTAAACTGAACGAGTGTTGATCAGAAAAGGGCTGCCTGGACCAAGGGAGTCAGTGTTCTTAAACTTTCGGAACTGTACTTGGCACATAGCAATCAAGCTAGAAGTGTTAGTTATTATCATTTTAAGACTGAAAGTTAAGAGCTGGGTAGACACTAGGGGAGGCATGAGAGGGGAAAGGGCATAGATTAACAACCCCATGGTGAAAGGCAGTAGGGAGCAGGACTCACTGACATTTATGTAGTGATTATCATATGCCAAGAACAATCCCAGGAACCTTATAAACATCAACTCACAACTTACAGAGTTGAAGCACTGTAATTACCTCAGTTTATAGAGGGGAAAGCAAGCCACAGGAGGTTCAAGCCTCCCACTTACGGTCACAGAGCTGATCAGAACCAAGCAGCACCCATGTCCTTGAGCTGTCTTCCCCTGCAGCAAGCATTACCCCTCACTCATTCATTCATCCATGGCGCATTCCCAGAGCACCTACCCAGGGCTGGCGCTTGGCCAGGGCTCTCCTGCAGTTCACAGAGGGTAGCTTTGGTCACATGATTTATCACAGAGAAACAACACATCACCAGACAGACAAATGAGGAAGGGGAGGACTTCTGAGAAGGATGAGCTTGGGCAAAGGCCCTGAGGCACCTGATAACTCCCTACACATTCAGGGAATATGGAAGTCTGTGAACAACTTGGAAGGATGCTGAGAGATTTTGGTTTTATGGGCCAGTGAAGCCCTCCAAAAAAAACACTTAAGCAACATTTCCAAAGGTACTGGTATCTAAAATCCAGGGAGGGGATGCTGGAATTTGTGATTTCACACATGTGCAGGAGGTCTGACTCCAGGGTCTCTGGAGTACAGGCACTCTGGATCGGGAGGTGTAAGATTAGACACGGTGTCAGAAGCTAACAGCCAGGTGTGACCAGGGAGGAGCAGGGACAGGGCCTGAGGTGGAGAAGGCCAGGCTGGCCTGGGCTCAGGCAATGTTGGGAGGGCCAGAGAGGATGGGGTGACTCTGGGGATTTGAGGGACACAGCCAACACTCCTGGTGACTGGACATGGGATGGAGGGAGGAGTGCAGGGTTTGTTGGTCTACGTGGTCCTGCCAGGCATAGACATTGGCCCTGGTGACTGCAGTACTGATGCTGCTACTGGTGACACCTCTTCCTGCCAGGCTCTGGCACTGGGCAGCATCTGCGGATGTGGTTTGGGTGATGGAAGGTCTGGCGGAAGACAGACCCACGCAGGGGCTACCCTCACCTGTCCTCACTGCAGGTTCACAGGCACTGCTATCGCCGTGTGCGAAGGGGCCTACTTCGTGGCGCAGCTGCTGGCCATCTGCTTTAAGTAAGTGTCCTCAGACGTGGCCTATCAACACCCACCCAGGCCCCGCAGTTTCTGCCTGTGGGGCCGTGGTGCGAACATCCTGCCTCTGGCCAGTGTGGATGGGAAAGGGCTCAGTGCCTCTCTCGCCCTGATCCCAGCCAAGACACAAAGCGAGAGGTCCATTCAGGGCTGGTCTCTCTCCAATCCAGGGGAGTCAGCTTCTCTGCCCAGGAAGAGTCCCAAAGGCCCAGTGTCCAGCCATCCCTGGGTGAGGACCCACAGGAGGGCCAGCCTGGGGCGCAGGGCTGGGCATGTGTACGGGGACAGGTCAGGAGCCATGAACATCTGCTGAGTCCCCACTGCTGCCCAGCCAACATCCAAGGGGCAGATGCCATCATCAGCATGATCAGGAGCTTGTTCCGGACCTGCAGGTGCCACATGGTCAGTGAGAGAGTCAGGCCCTGAGCCCAGCTGCTCTGCCCACCACCCAGGCCATGTCCAGAATAGCAGCAGGGACCTCTGTGCCCTCTGGCTGCACCTGCTGCCAGAGGCCAGGAACGAACGGTGGGTGTGGTGTGAAAGGGCATTTGGCCGCCTTGCCACCACACACACACTCGCCAGCACACGTGCGCGCGCGCGCACACACACACACACACACACAGGCACAGGCACAGGCACGTACATATTCACACATGGCCAGCAGGGGGCAGTGGGGAGCTGCAGCAGAGGATTTGGTGACCCTGGACCATACCACCTCCCCAAAAGCAGCCTGGTCTTGGTGCTGCTGGCCATGAACCTATCCATGGTCCCATGTGCCTGTGAGGAAGGAATCCCTCAAAACCCACTGGGTGCAACCTACCTGCCCAGGCCCCGAGGGCTAGGTGGCCCCCATATGTACGCCTCCCCTCCGCGGCTGACTTCCCATGAGGCCCTGTGCCTCCCACTCACCTCCCTTTGCCCTTGGGCACAAAGAATGTGAGCAGTCTTTCTGGAGGGGCCAGGCAAGCCCCCACTGTGGGCCCACTGGGAGGACCCCAGGCTTCTGTGGAGCCAGCTGGTGAGGTGTTCAGCTAGGGCCACTGCAGCAATCTGGCCACGCAGGATGCCCGGCTCTCCAGGCCTTGCTAACCTGCCTCCTTCCCAGGTGCCAGCCAGGGTCACTGGCCCACGTGGCAAGAGAGAAGGCCCACTGGCTGGGCTGCTTCCAGAAGTTCGTAGCCTATGTGCTGCTGTCGGTGGCCTGCTTCCTCCACCCGGTACTGGTGTGGCATGTGACCATCCCAGGTAGGAGGGAGGGGAGGGCAGGAGGGGACCTGCTTAACCTGGGCCTGCTGACACCTGACTCCTGGGGGTGGGGTTTCGGAAGGGCTCCATGATGTCTCATCCTTGTCCTGATGTCACCAGGCTCCATGCTCATTGTCACGGGCCTTGCCTACTTCCTGCTAAGCAAGCGCAAGAAGACCAAGACCGGGGCTGCGGGGCTGGCCACCCCTGAGCAGTACAAAGATCCCTCAGGTAGCACTGTGAGCACCATGGACTCTGGGGACACAGAGCAGACCTACACCTTCCACGGGGCCCTCACGGGGACGTCCAGCTCCCTCTTCACCCGCATGAAGAGCCTCCTGTGGGGGGCCGGGGGAACTGGCAGTGTGCCCCACCCCAACACCACAACCGAGGTGCCACTGCAGCCTGAGGACGGCCTGGCCAGGAAAAAGCAGGTGCACTTCCAGGACAAGGTGGTCAGGATCATCCCGTCCCTCGCTGAGGCACAGGACGATGGGGACAGCGAGCCAGAGGAAACCACCTCCGACACGGCGCCCATCATCCCGGCTCCCCAGGCCCCACACCTGCTGTCCTCGCTTGAGGCTCTCGATCTGTACTGAGCGGCTCGGCAAGGGAAACAGTCCATGGCCAGTGCTTCTGACATGCAGAGAAGCACGGCGTCTTTACAATCAGGTTCTCCAGAGAGACCAGACACCTCATGGTGGCCAGTCCTCTGGGCCCTCAGGGCTATCAGGGAGGACACAACCTGGAAGGCACCACTAAGCACAGGGTTCTCCCTTCTGGCCTTGGAAGGGAAAATCCTTGCTGTGCTGAGATGGTGGCTCCCAGCCCACACTGGCTGCAGGGTCACTGTCTCTGCCTGTACTGGACAGAGGACATCGACCTGGCAGATGCCACCAGGCTGGCCCTGCTCCCAGCCCAGAGCTCCCCTGCAAACCCACCTCTGAGAGCCTAGGAACACAGTGGCAGCCAGAGCTGGTACTGGATCCTAGGTGGGTGTAGAGTGTGGCCATGGGCTCCAACTGAGATTGCTGCAGTGGGGACCAAGGCTGCAGACTTCAGGGCTGGAACAGCTGCTAGGAGCTGAATTTTGAGTCACAGAGCCACCAGGGGATAATTCTGCTCTGTGTCCACTGCCAGGAGAGCTGGGGTGTGGGTGCTGCTCACTCCAGAAGCACCACTGAGGGCTTCCTCGCCCTGAGTTCCTTAAGAGCCTATGCAGACAAGAGCCCAGGCACAGCCTACAGAACTAGCTGTGTGTCTGCAGGAACCAGGGCAGAGCTGAGGCAGCCACAGCATGAGAAGTGGCCTTGCCATGTGGACGCCTAGCTGTGGACAGGTAGCGCACACAGGGGTGTTCACAGTGAGCAGGGAAGAAGGCAGAGAGGGAGGAGGAGGACCGAAGGGTGGCGGGCAGGCTGGGTCTGCCGCGTGGGCTGCAGAAGGGAAGTGAGCCAACAGGAAGAAAGGAGTCAGAACCAGATATTTCCTAGTAAAGGACTTGCAGTGTGATGTCCACTTCTGAAAGACGCCCTTGTCCTTGAGGCCACTGCAGGAAGAACAACCTTGTTGATCCTCGCAGTCAGCACGAAGCAGCAGCAGGAAGGGCTTGGTGAGCCTCAGATCATAAGGCTCACAGTCTGCAGAAGGATACCTGTCCCTGCTGTGGGCTTCTCAATGCATTGTCTTGCAAAAGTATGGAAAAGAGGCCCCATGGAGGCGGGCGGTGTCTGTCACTTGGGTTCTCTTGCAGTCGTCCACCCTCCTTTCACATCCAAGGGCCAGTGGCTGATGGATGCAACCCCTGTAGCCCTCATGCAGAGGAGAGCAGAATCTGAGGGTGCTCAGACTTGATCAGGAGAGTGGATGGTGTGGGAAATGGGCCAAGTAGTTGGAGTCTTGCCCAACACACATGGATCCTATCTGAATGTGACCACCACAGACCCCTGTGACATGGGGTGCCAGACCTTGAGTGTCACAGCAGCCCCATCCCTGGATCACCAAAAGCAAACCAGAAGATGTGAGCTCAGAGTTGTGTAATAAACACTCATGCAAGCCCAACATCAGGCCCTGGGTAGCGTGGGGGGGCCATGCGTGGCAGATCCAGATGACATTTAGGCTTCATGAGGACTATCACCAGTTAACACAGAGTCTGCTCTGGATGCAGGATTAGAGAGCAAAGCTGGTAGCACCTAGGTTGGCAAAGTGAAGCTCTCAAACAGTTTTACTGCTCCCCCCAAAATGTCATGGACAGACAAGGATCCTCACTGGGTCATAGGACCACCTGAGAAAATATCCCCCCCCGGTGAGCGAGTGAGCACACCCAGCTCTTCTTGGCCCCTCTCTGACCACTCATACCCATGCCGTGTCCCCTGTCCCCTGTCCCCTGTTCCCTGTACAGCAGCTGTGGAAACAATCCCAGCCCTGAGGAAAACTGGTGGCCCTGTGGTGACTGCAGTCCACGCTCAGGACAAATGTTAGCTGAGGCTTTGTGGAGTGGGACAGTGGTTGGCAAGACAGTGCACTGGCCTTTGGCCACCCATCTGCCTCTAGCACCGCCCCATCTGCCGCTAAGAGGAGTTCTTGATCTTGTTGCTGCTACTCACATACTGCAAGAGAACCTGGGCCTGGTGTGTTGAGGTCTTGGCCAAGAGCTTTCAGCTGACAGATCCCAGGTCACAGTCAGGGCACCACGCCCCTATTGCTGGAGGACCTCAGGGTCACAAAGCTCAGGGAATTTCCACTCCAGGCACAGCCACAAGGGCTCTGTCCTCAACCCTAGAATCCAGAGCATCAGCCTGGAGAAGGCCGGACTGCCAGCCCAGTGAGACAAAATCCACAGGGACCCCAACTCCTGGGGAGCTGGGCCTTCGGGTCTTCTTTCTCAACAGCCTTAACTTGTTCTTGTTTTTATTTGGTTGGTTGGTTTTAATTTTCTTAAGTGTCTTTATTAAGATATAACTTCAATACCATAAAATTCACCAGTCTAAAGGATACAGTTAAATGGTTTTTACTATATTTATAATACAAGTTCACCACAACCACCACCATCAAAATTCACAACATTTTCATCTCCAAAAAAGAAACCCACATCAGTACCCATTAGCCATCCCTCTTTTTTCCATCTCCCGCCCTATGCAACCACCAATCAACTTTTTATAAATTTGCCTGTTCTGGGCATTCGATATAAATGGAACAATGTAGTAAAATATAGTATGATCTTTTTTAAAAAATAATATCTATCGGGGGCTGGGGATTTAGCTCAGCGGCACAGCGCTTGCCTGGCAAGCGCAAGGTCGTGAGTTTAATTCCTGGTACTGGAAAACAAACAAACAAACAAACAAAAATAATAATAATAATAATTTCTATCCCTCTATTGCTATTCTGTCAGCAAGTTGTCTTCATGCTTCAATTTCTTAAGCACGGTTTCTTTTGGTTCTTTGAACGCATTCACCTCAGTCACTTGGAGTCATTCAACATTGCAGCCCCCTCAAAAGCTGGGTTTCTTGGCTGTTTTCTTCCTGCATTTCTTTTCATCTCTCAAAAATTTATTCTTAACAGCTGACCTGGATATTTTGGATAAATATGTGGTGACTCTGGATACTGATTCTCCCTCTTCCCCACCTGGCTTCTTGTTTGTTTGTTTATTCATTCGTGTACTTATAGCTATGGCTGGATGAATTCTGTGAAATTGACTGAATTCTCCAGAATATTCAGCCCTTTTCCTTGTTTTTATCTTTTTTTTTTTTTTTTTTTTTTTCGGTTTTTTTTTTCCCGGTACCAGGAACCGAACTCACGACCTTGCGCTTGACAGGCAGGCGCTTTGCCGCTGAGCTAAATCCCCAGCCCCTCTTTTAGCCTATTTATCTTGGAATTTCCCCTGGGTCTACATAAGCCATTTATTGGTCAGAAGTTGTGATTAACCTTGGGACCACTTAGATAGGTATTTACTCTTTACCCTGCAGCGCACGGAGTGCAGGCTTGGGCTCCTTGAGCAGATCTAGGTGTTCATACTTCTCCCTACATCAGCCAGGGACTCAAAGTTTGGATGTCCTTTCTCTGACTGCAACTGACAGGCATAATTATGAACATATAATGCTGTTTGTCTGAGTCCCAGGAATGTGTGGGATTTTATTTTTAAATTTCTAGGAGTTGCCCTGGTCCAGCGTTTGGTCAGAGGCTATGCCTAAGACCCCCTGGGCCCAAGAACCCTGACTCTGACTCTGTGTGTGTGGCTCCAGGTGCAGATGGGACTTCCTTTAATCACTTTCTCACCAATGGGACTCAAGGCCCGACACCCATGACTTAAGGGAGGAGAGGTTTATTTTGGCTCACATTTTCAGTCCGTGATGGCTGGCTCCAGGGCAGGATGCAGGTAGGGAGATGAGCTCTCTCAGGTTATGGCCCCAGTGACCTGCTTCTCCCAACCAGACCCCCATCTCCTGACAGCAAGTCAGCTGCTGTGCCCCCATGATCCAGTCACCCTCCAAAGATCCCACCTATGGATACAGGAGGCTTTGGGACAGCTAGATGTTAACCATAACAATGAACGTTCTCAGAGGGCATAGGTGTCTTCCAGGGAGGCAGGTGTTGTAACCCCTGCCCAGGAGTGGGAAGCCAGAAGGATGAGGAGGACTACTCAGCCTGGGACACAACTTTGTCCAGGACAGGGTGTGGAGGAGTGCAAGTATGGAGATCACGGGGAGGATGATGGATAGGTGCTCACAACTCCCTGATCCTGGAGCAATAAGCACAGAGGAAAAATGATGAGAAGTTGCAAGCTAAGCCAGGAGGTTGTGGGGAGGTGCTTGCTGCACCCAGTAGGGAACTGGCAGGGCAGGCCATGGGCACACTTGAGAACCATCACTGTTATGGTGGCTGAGATGTAGTAGATGCTCTTTGGTGAGAGCTCTTCAGTTTGCTATGTGCCCTTAGGACAAGCTTCAGAGATTTAAATGACGGACATTTACAATTGTTTTGATCATTTTCCTTGGCACTGGGACAAAATACCTGACATCCAGAACTTAAAGGAGAAGTTTATTGTGGCTCATATTTTAGAAGTTTCAATCTTTGCAAGGTCTGCTCCAAGACAGGACAGCGTGGTAGCAGGACCTGGCGGAGGACAGCTGCTCGCCCCATAGCAGTCAGGAAGCAGAGAAAGAAGGGAGAAGCCAAGAAGGACAATAAATCCTTCCAAGCAGCACACCCAGGAGCCCACTTCCTAGACCAAGCCAGCCCCAATCAACTTCCATAATCCCAGTCTCTGAGTGTGTGAGGCTTTGGGGCCATCCAGATCTAAACCATAACAATAATTCCCCAAGTAAATGATTATTTTGTTATAGAGAGGGTCCTCAGTTACTCTGAGTCTGGAAGTGTTGCCTGCTCTGGACTTACTTGTTTGCTTTTGCTGTGACCATGTCAAAGTAGAGCATATGGAGGAGAACTTGGACCATCAAGAGCCAAGACCCAAGGAGGACCCCTGTGTCTGCTCTTCACCTGCCATACGGACAAAGTTCAGGAGCCCCTCTGAGCCCCAACTTCCCAAGTATAAAGGGGAATAACAAGAGTAGTTCTCCCCAAGAAAGGTGAAGATCAAGAGATGAATGAGTGAAGTTCTTCCAGCTCCTGCCTTCTGTGCCACTTCCTAGGTGTGGCCCTACAGCTCCCAGACAGTGGCTTCCTGGTCCACTCTGCTGGTGTCCACTGTCCCCAGGTCCCTCTCTTCCCTCAGCTTAGCCTTGAGCCCATACCTTGCCACTATGTTTGCCTGAGAAGCTGCTGTGGCCTCTTCTCCTGGGGTTGACCCCATCCCTCTTCCAGCTGAACCCTCCAAGGAAATACACCCCATGCTTTATTCACAGGGGAATCCTCTGTGAAAGCATCAAGCTTTCTCTGAAAGCTGGTCAGTTATTCAGCTGCCAAAGCCCTTGGACTGGCTGCTGGTCTTCTGGGGGACAGTGTTCTCACAGGACAAAGGAGAACTGTCCCTGTTGGCTGGAGCAGGGCTCTCCCATGGAGCCTACCTGGCTGGCCGAATGTCTTCTCATTGTCTGGAGGAGGGGAGAACCGATCTAGGAGATAGGGGGTGACAAAAGTGCTTGGGTTAATGAGAGGGCCTGTCAGTCACAAGATCCCAGGGCAACTCGAGGACCCCCATATGTAGAACTTCTCATGAGCTTTCACCAGATGTGGCCAGCATAAAAAGAGCTCATTACAGAAAGTTTCTATTATGTTTGAGTTTGCATAGCCCCCACCAAATCTGAATGCAATGTGTACTTTTACTTTTGCTTTTACCCTCTTTTTCTCTTTGTTTGACCCAAATTTGCTCTGCAGAGCTTGTTTCTCCCATACCTGTTTACCCCACACTTTTCAAATAAACTTTTTGGTACTGTTGTTGGTTTGGCTTGTGCAATTCTTTGTTCAAGGCGAGAAGAACCTTGGATACTTTTGACTGGTGAGCCATTTCTAAAGAAACTGCCTTATAAAAGAACCTACTCCTGACCTTCACAGAGGAAGAAGAGTTTTCAGAATCTGAGTTTTAGATCGGTGGTGTTTCCCCAGTGTCATATCATGTCAAGGGACAGAAAGCTACACAGAGAAGAGAAAGCTGCCCTGGCAGGCAAGAGGTCCAGAGGTGGTCCAATCACTGGCCCTGCTCAGGTTTGGGGCCTGCGACCCTTGCTCTTGTGTAACCTGAGGACACACCACTCCTGCAGGTCCTGCCAGCCTCAAGGTGGCCACCTGCAAAGCAGACTAGAGGACACCTCAAGTCTCTACAGCACACACTTTGGGAGTTTTTCCTGATATCCCAGAAGAGCTCTTGAGGCAAGTGGGCTCTCAGAGCCAGAATACCCAGCCAGAAGCTGCCCTGGGACAGTCACAGGTCCTGGCCCTGGCAGCCTGTGCCAGTCCCTGGTCAGATTGCCTCTGACAGAGGAAGCAACGAGCGCCTCCTTTGATGACTCATCTGTCCCTGAATAGCTGGTTGTGTCTGAGGCTGCACAGGGGCCAGGGTGTGGGTGCCACCAGCCCACGGCCAGTAGTTTGCAGCTTCCTGGAAATTGGTGAGACATTTGCAGGCTCTAGGCTTGGTTCCTCTTTCCAGAGAGGGGCATGTCCTCTCTTTTAAACCGACAGCACCAGCACAAACTCAGGGAACAGCTTCCTTAGGACAGAGTTGATTTGACTTAGCAGCATTTATCAAGCATCTTTTATATGGACCAGGCACCAAGGGAAGTGCTGGGCTCAAGGGGCACGGCAGGGACTGTCAGTGTGGCTGATGGTGGCAGATGTGGTGCTGTAATGAAGCTGTGGCAGTATGCAAGGAGAGGTGAATTCAGGCAGCGGGACCCTGAGGGGTGCGGAACTGAGCTTCTTGTGAGCAGGATTCTTGTCACATGCACTGCTGTGTCTCTGGAGACTAAGGTGGCGGTCCAGCTCTTTGGAGTCTGAGAGCAGGCACACTTTCCCCTTGAAACAAAGGAGGCTTTTATGCAGTAGAAAGAGCACAGGGCAAACAACAGTGACTATAACGGGGGCAAACCAGGCCATATGTCTGGCCTTGTCCATCCTCACAGCTGGGGAGGCAACAGGAAGCCACAGCATGGGGAATCCAGCAGCCCCACAGGGCTGGGCAGCTGAGGACGGTGTGGTGTGTGTTAACTTCAGCCTTCAGGGCCAAGGCTCAGATGGCACGAGGACTGCCACAGTCAGGCTTGCTGTCAGCTTCACCAACCAGGGCCTGAGCCTTCCTTGCGGCCTCTCCCCTCATCTGAAAGGGGAAGATTGAGACCTAAAGCCCTATTCCACTTCAGGCTGCTGAAGCAGATTCTGCAGGCTGCATGGCTTAAGCAACAGACATTTCTGTCTCTGTTCATGAGCCTGGAAGTCCAAGATCAGGCTACCAGCTCAGAGTTCTGGTGAGGACCCGATTCCTGGCTCACCACAGCCACACTGTGTGTGGCTCACACAGTGGACAGAGGTCAGCTTTCTGTGTCTCTTTCTATAGAATTACTATATTAGTCAGCTTTCCTGTTACTAGGACAGAACACTAGACACCCACAGTTTAAATGTGGAGAGGAATAACCTGACTCATGGTTTTAGGGGATTCAGTCCATGGGTGGTTGTTCCAAGGCACAAACATAATGGCGGAAGGATGTGGGAACAAAGTACCTTGGTTGCTAGGAAGCACAGCAGGGGAGCAGTGCCAGACAAAAAGGACCCAGGGACTGACATAGACCCCAAGGCCATGCCTCCATTACCCAGCCAGACAATAATACCAGGAATGTGCTCCATCAACCCCTAGGATGGCTCCCAAGCCAGTCAAGTTGATGCCATAAAACCCACCACCTCCAGGCACTGATCCCATCCATGTAGGCTCTGTGCAAGTTGCCCCATCATCCCCAAAGGCTCAGCCCCCTCACACCATCACTGGGACTGGGGATCCCATGTGTGAATTTGGGGGAACACATTTGTATCCTATAAGGTCTTTCCTTGCCAAGTAAGTCTCCTGGGACTCTGATTCTTCCCAGAGGGTGGAGGAGAGGGGTTTGGTGGTGGTTAGTAAGGAGGGAAAGGAAGCAAGAAAAGAGATCTGGCTCAGGTGAATGTAGAGTCCAGAGCCCCTGCGTGGGCTAGGATGGATATCGCCTTACTTTTGCCTTGGGTACTTTGTGTCCCTGTACCCTCCTGACACCAGACACCCCAGCAGACACAGGCATACAGAACCAGCCACCTACCTCCACAGCTAGAAGCCAAGAGCTGGAAGCTGAGCGAGGTACTTTTCTCCTTGCTGAGACAATGTACCTGACACCCAAAGTTAAAGGGGGAAAGGTTTATTTCACTCGTAGTTTGTAGAGTTTTCAGTCCATAGTTGGCTGGCTCCAAGGCAGGGTAGCAAGGCAGAGGGGCGTCACAGAGGAGAACAGTTCATGGCACCCATAAGGTAGCAAAAACAACACAAGAGAAAGACAAGCTTCTTTCTATCCCTTATACTGTATCCAGGCTACCAGGATTAAAGCAGTGCCAGACCAATCGGTGGACTGATTTAGTAATCACCTACTCTTAATCCCAGCATCACACACTTGAGATTCAGCCACCTCTGAAAAAGCTCCACCTGTGACCATGTAAGGCTTGCGGGATAATCTAGACATAAACCATAGCAGAAGCCCAGTCCTCCTACCAGGCTTGGTATGCCCCTGAAGCCCAAGACAGGAATCCCAGTCCCTACAGGGTCCACCTAGGCATATAAAGTGGCAGATCTACTGTCACCTGGACACTGTGTAGGACACTGTGTAGGTAGTAGAACACATACAACAGCCCCCCCCTCACTTCTTCCCAGGACCCAGGCTCCTGATCTCCCTCTGTCACCCCACAGTACCCGTGATTTATAGAGGAGGACCACAGAGTGTCACCACCACACACCCCCAAGGCCGTTGTTCCTGGCCCCAGTGCTGGTCTGCTCCCTCCTGACCCCAACAGCCTGGCAGGGTCTTATTGGCCTATGCCCTAGTTCTTCATCTCCCTTGGGCATTTTCGGTTCCTATTTCTCTGGCTTGGGTGGTTCATTGTGTCCCTGGTCACAGCCCCTGCTCTGGCCCCTTCTCTCCCAGTCAGCTGGAGCCTGGCTCCTTGTGGTGGAGCCTGCTATCCTGGGCTCCCTCTCTCTCCAGGCTTTCCCCTCTCCTTGGACTCTGCTCCTCCTCTCAGGATGAATCTGGGCCACAACCTCACCTAGTAGATTCTGTAGGGAAGCCATAGGCTTCTCAGGATTTCTTCCCAGGAACCCATTGTTGCTTGCTCAGCCAGGGAGCAGAATTTTCTACACACATCTACCTACCTGCCCCAGCTTGGCTGTTCCACCCAGCTCAACATGGTGAGTCCACCCGCCAGAGTACCCAGATCCTAGATGTGGCCAGCGAGGGCCATGGGAGACATCTGGAAAATGTTTCCTCAACATGAAAAGGACTGTGTTGCTGGACACCTTCCACCAAACATAGGACTGTTTTCAAGGAAGGAAACCAAGATACTCAATTAGCGAACCTCAAAACTACATTTTCCCAAGGGCATTTTAGTATGTGAGGCAATTATTATCAAAATCTCCTTGGTTTTTTTTATTCCTCATGGCTCAAAGGATGCCACAGTGAAGCTTCGCAATGCCCTTGGCAGGTGTGGTAGGCAAATAACACAAACTCCTCCTCTGCTTGTGGGCCAATCCAGGCCCTCTGCCTGTTTTTGTCAATAAAGTTTGATTGGAACACAATCACACTCATTCATGTACACAGCATCTATGGGGGACCATGTGGACTGCAGATGTGGAAACAGTGACTCTCTTACCCTTTACAGAAAACACTGGAAATCCCTAACATTCACTCACCAAGCCATCGGGAAGTAAAAGTTCCTCAGACATTGCCCCATGATACAGGCTCATTAGCATACGAAATCCCTGGGGGAGGAGGCAGTTTTATTCTGAGAAGTCCAGGAGTCTCTGCCTGACCCACACCCTGCCTCTAGGTATGTCCTCACAGGGACCTAAGGGTGTGCGCTATGGGTCTCCCTGCAGCTATGGCTTGTGGTGGCCTGGGGGCCATGTGATGGTCAAACAGCCCTCTAGAGGTAGCTGCAAAGGTATTTTTTAAAATTAGCATATAAATCCCTGGGCTTTGAATAATTAGGATTCCATAAAGCAAATGAGTTTCATTGGTTGTAGATCTTTGGAGAGGAGATTGAGGTTGGTTGAATGAGAAGAAACTGTGCCTAAAGACTGAACCAATGATGACCCTGCACCAGCAAGCTAGAGGTGGGTTTCAGACTTAGCGTAGCCACACCCACTCTTATCTGAGTGCAGCCTGCTGGGACTTGCCCAGACTACAGACTTCCATCCCACCACTGCAAAAGTCAATTCTTTCCTGAACTCCCAGTCCCCTCCCCAGTCTCAGTTGCCATTCAGTTATTAATTACAGTCAATTAAGGATTGGACCCACATTCACTCTTGGCTAACAAATCTCAGGGTGCTGAAGTCCCCATGTAAGATAGTGTTGCCTTTACACAGAACTTTTGCACACCCTCCTGCATACTTTAAATCATCCCTAGATGGCTTATAATGCCTTGTACAGTGTCAGTACTGCTCAAATGACCTTTGTACTGTGTTGTTCTGAGAATAACAACCAGTCTACAGGTCTATTACAGGCACAATTTCTTCTCCAACTGTTTTCTATCCACAACTGGTGGAACCTGTGGTTGGGGACCATGCGTACAGAGAGCCAGCTGTGTATATATATCCTACTAGTCCCAGTTCTCTGCAAAGTCCTGACTAGTAAGCTGGTCATTCCTCTTTTATCATGCTGTGCTGCAGAATGATTTTTGTTCTCTGGACACAATTTTCTAGCTGAAAAGTCAGAGAAAACTCCCAAGTGGAGACAAAACTTAAGTAATGTCACAACTCTGTGGCTCCATTCATCCTTAAACACACAGGTCCTGAGGTCATACTTAGCAGACAGGGGAGGAGACTTGGGGGTGAGCAGCCCCCACCAAGTGGGGCTGCACAGAAGTAGCTTTGATGGCAGGGTGAGGTCGACTCACTGACTGGACATCTCTTAACCCAGGGCCCACAGGTCAGGACTCTGGCTGGGGCCCAGCCTGCCCTCCCCATGGGAATGCTCTGCATTCCTGGGAAGCCACATACTTGGAAGAAGAGATAGCACAGGACATGGGAAACACATTGCATTCTTTCTCTGGCTGGGTTTCCCAGAGCTCCCTGTGGATGGTCGGCTTTGAAAGACGAGTCCAGAGGCTGCAGGACAGACAGCCCTTGTTCATGTAAGCACTCTGGACCCTTTCTTCTCAATCTGAGGGTCTCTACTTCCTCTGGCTGGAGGGAAGGTCTGATGGCTTCCTCATTGACAGCTCCCTATTCATCTAATCCTGGCCCCAGGCAGCAGCAGCCTTTCTGGGGCTGTCCTCCTGTGAGAAGCAGTGTTCTTCTGTAAGTTTTCCCACAATGTGTGTTCCACACGCAGCTCCCAAGTTCTACAAACAGTCTTGTTATTTGTTAAATGCATGAAAACCCTGACCAATATAAAGACACTTTCTCATGTTACTGAAATTATAGTTATATTGGAAGGCAGTTGTCAAGGAGTCTTGCACTGCCATATTATTTTTATAATGTAATCTACTCATGCAATTACACTTCTGTTAATCAGCTTTCTAGCAGCCCTACATTGCCTGCACCCCCAGAACACAGCCCAAGTTGGATGTGGGGTAGAAGGAGGGATGGAGTATGGGCATGAGGGAAGGTGATGCAGGTCCAAGAGTGCTTAGCAAAGCAGGGGAGACCTAAGACAGAGAGGCACTGCTCCTTTGCCAGCCTTCCAAACTGTACCAGTGTCAGGAGGAGAGGAGGAGGTGAGAGGAGAGACATGTCAGCAGGCTACACGGCAGGCTGCCGGAGCTCACCATCCATGGCTTCTCAGCTGCCCTGGTCCTCACACATGTTTCTGAAGCTGATGTGGGCTTGTCAGTTGTACCCTTTTCTCAGAGACTGAGAGGAGAAAGGGCTTGTGCCCAGCACTTATTTCTTCCCTCAAAGGAAGTTACAGTAGGGCTTTTTAGCTATATTACCTTTTAAAGCAAGTTTTCTACCTTCAACAAATCTTGTGCAGGGAGGTTTCCTGGGAAGATGTTGAAACTCATGTCCATTTGGAGAATTATTATCATTTCCAGCCTGCCTCTGGCCTAGGTGGACTGTTCCAAGGAACCTGAAGTCATTATATATGTGCTAACAGTGGAGTGAGCAAAAACCACCTCACCCAGGGAGGAAGTGTTGGTGGTGTGCAGATTTTCCGGGAAGTTACCTGGGAGTTCCAGGCAAATCCTCATGAAGCCACATCTGTGTTGCTGGGAGCAGCCAGCAGGAGCCTCAACATGTCTGGGACCCAAAAGCTAACACCACTCAAGCAGCTCTGTGAGTAGAATCTTCTTACCACCAAGTGCAATCAGCTAATTGCTTTGTAAAGAGTGTGCATTAAATTTTTTGAAAAACTGCTTTAAAAAATTCTTTATTTTGAATCTGAGGCTGGAGATGGTGAAGGAAAGAAGCCAAGAAAGCCACCCATAAAAGGCCTGAGGAAAGTGATCAGTAACTTAATTCAAAGTCCTTTGTACTGTTTCCAAGCAATGGCCTTGGAAGTGGCTGTCATTATCAATGTCCTTTGCACAAAAATACAAAAGTGCACACTTCAAAACTCAGAAACCAAAATTACATGTTGCCAACTTCTGATCATCCCTGGAGTCACATTGCTTGCTGTGGCAGCCCTGGTGACACAGAGGGAGGGAGGGGCAGAATTTCCAACTTCCCTGGAGCAACGCCCAGTGCCAAGTCACCCCCAGCCAACCCGGAGGGAAAAGCCTTCTGCAGGCCTCACCAGGCAGATCCCACAGAGTCGCACAAGACCCTGATGCTCCCTAAAATTTTCCCTTGCAAATTGAACATAAATTTGTTCTGTGTGACTCATTAATAAAACATCCAGGTATGTTTCCATTTGGCTTTTTATGGATCTGAGAAGTCCACCAGGACTACTCATGGCACAATTACATTTTCTGATGCTGGGATGCTATAAAGAATGAGAGGCCAGAGACGGACACAGTGCCCTCTTCCTAATGGACCCTAGAAGGCCTCTGTCCCTGGGGTGCCCTAGGCAGGAGTCCAGTAGAGGTGTCTGTGTGACCTGCACTTCCTGAGACCCCAGCTTCCATTAGAAGAGATGCCATCTGCCCCAGTCCCTGGTGGCACAAACAGAATCCACCCACCATACAGGGCTTCCCTGAATGTGTCTGAAAGAACAGAATCAATCATGAGTCAAATGAAATGCAATGGTGGTCAGGCAGTCAGGGCCTAAGGATGCAGATTCCACCTCAAGGAGCTTGGGGTGAGGAAGGAAAGTGCAGGGCAGGCCAAGGAGGTCAGTGTGACCAGGGATGGATGGGTAGGCCAGGAGGACCCTAAAGAGACAGTGACCTGGAGTCACCCTGGAGGAGGTCCTGGGCAAGTGCAGCAGGTTCTGGGGCAGGGGCCATCAGGCAGAGGCTCAGTACAGTGGGAAGGGCACAATGAGGCAGGAGCCTGGTGTGTGGGGGGAACAGTACCAGCAAGAGGAGGCCATGGGAGGAGATGAGGTCAATGAGGCCATAGGAGCAGGATCAACTGGGGAAGGGGTTGGCACACAGCAGCCCATGTATCATTGTTGTCTCTTGTTTTCATAATCAACCAGTCATATGGAAGGCATAGTGCAAAGATCCTAGGATGCCAATAAAGACCCAGACCCCTTTCATCCTTAGCATCTGCAAATGGACCTATTGTGCCACGATTCCAACAAGGCTGCCAGTGCTCCAGACATTATACAGTATCCACTCTGGAGGCAGAAAGGTTGGGAAGACTTTTGTTCATTCTACCAGGAAAGCACACACTGTCTTCATTGTCCTTCAAATCCCCCTTCCCAGACTACTTCCCCCTGTCTTTTTACCTAGAAGTGGGTGTCAGGGCCAGTTGTGCTTGAAAGGAAGCTAGAAAAGCTGTGACAGGGATTGTCAACACAGGCTCTATCTGTTTTCACTGTCAACTGTGGACCACAGTGAGAACCACATTCCTACCACAGCCTAATAAGCGGGGATGGCACGGGCAGAAGTCATTAGCACAGCTCTCACTGTGCACTGAACACTGGTGTCTTGTCATCTTTGCAAGTACTGTCACATCGTCCCCTAAATTAATCTGGTGACCTTTGATTGGACTGCAAGGAAAACCCAGGCACTGTGACACATCCCCATGCAAATCACTTTCTTTCTGTCTCTTTCACTACCCCTCCCTCCATCTCTCCCTTCCTCCCTCCTTCTCTTTCTTTTCTTCCAAGAACGGAGTGGACCTGGAGTTGGCAGTGGCCAGCACCCACCCTCAGGAGGGAGGTCAAGGCAGTTCTGTGGAAGTCTCAGGGCAAGGCGGCTCCTTCTGATGGAGCCGGGGACCTGTGAGGCATGGCAGTCCCTGATTGAAGCACTGCAGTGTCTGATACAGGACAGAACAGTGACGCTGGACACCCACTCCTGCCTGCAGCTTAGGGCACAGCAGTGACCCACCAGCGAGTCCCGCCCTGTGCCCTGCCAGAGCCCAGGGAAAGTGTGCACCACCTGTGCCATCTGCACCTCTCCTGAGCCTAAATGAGTGGATTCTTAGCATCCAATGCTTAGAATGAAGAGCTCTGTTGAATTTTACCCACTGTTTTTGAAAACCTTTAGAATCAACCAAGTATTGGCCTCGCTTTCTATGAGGTCTGACCTGTGAACTGCCACAGGACAAGTACATCCTCACGGAAGTCCCCAGCCGTGGAGTCCCCAGCCCAGCTGGCAGAACAGAGCAAGGCAGATATGCCAGGCAGGTCCTTCCCGAGCCTGCCCTCCCCCGCTGCTGCAGGAGGAGTCAGGCCCAGCGGGTTGGACACTAGAGGCCGCATGGGGGGACGTAGAGCCCAGCTGTCTCCTTTCCAACTGAGGAGGCCGCGAGGCCCACAGAGATCAGGAAACAAAAACGACTTGTGTTGGGTGCGGACAGAGGTCCTGTTCAGGACACGAGTGCCGAGAGGAAAAGATGAAACAAAGCCTCAGTAACTGTCCCCGCCCCTGTTCGCGCGCCCAGACCAGGCTGGGTCCTGACCACCGGGTCCCCAAAGGCTGGCAGCAACTGGAGCCCCTGCCACCTGCGCTCTCAGGGCGTGCTCTCGGGTGTGGCGGGCGGATGACGACGGGCGGTGCCATTGGCCAGTGAGAGTCGAGGGGTGTGCCCCGGCGGGGTGGCGGGGCGGGGCTTTCGGTGCGGGGCTGGGGTGTGCCCAGCGCTGGGCGGGTGGCGACGGTACGATTGATTGGTACAGAGTAAGGGGCGTGCCCCTTACTGGCGATGGCAGGCTGTGCCATTGGCTGCCGTGAGCGAGGGGCGGGCCAGATCCGGAGTGGCGGAGGCGGCCGGGATCAGCTACTGGAGGCTCTGCTGAGCGCGAGCGCGGCAGGCAGAGAGACCTGCGGAGGGCGTGATGCCTGCACGGTGAGTGATTCCGCGCAGTGTGAGTGTGGGTCCCTGGGACCCTCCGCGCAGGACCCCAGGTCCCTGCTCCGAGCAGGACGCAGCGCCCGGCACACTGGTGCTCGCAGAAGCGGTGTGGAGGCTCTTCTCCTGCCAGGTGGCGCAAAGCGGCCCGGCAGGTGCTGAGTATTGAGCACTGCGCCAGGCGCCTCCTCCACGGGAGGACACTTTGGGACCAAGTCTCAGCGGGACGGGTGCGCACGGTCTCAGGGTGCACCTGTGCCCCGTCTACCCCAAAGCCAGTTTCCTGGAAGCGTTGGTCCCGGGCGGGGAAGAGAGCGCGGGCGCTGTCGCACAGCCCAGTCTCACAGGTGCAGGGAAGCCGTAAGACCAGGAACGGCTGCTCATCTCAAAGGCGCTGTTTTGGGAGGGGTGCCCTGTGCCAAGCCCGGGGCTCAGGGCACCTCCTCATGACTCCCACCCTGGTACTTTCCTTACCCCCACTTTCAGATGAAAAGCTGAGGTTTGCAAAGTGTGGGTTTGTCTACTCTGAGCCAGGAGGGCACAGGTAGGGCCACAGTTGGAACTCAGGGGCCTGGCCTCTGTCTGTGCCCTTCCTCCTGGCCCAGGGTCAATCTTCCGCTCCTCTGGGGTCTGGGCTGTGCAATTCATACCCAAGCCAGTTAGAGACTCCAGAGTCCTCAGGGCCTTGGCGGCACTCCTTCTTTGTACTGTCCACAGCACTGGGGTGCCTCAGGATCTGTGCCAAAAGCCAAGAAAACAAAGAAACCAACACAAGCCTGTAAGTGAGCTGTGGGACTCAGGGTGAGGGCAGACCTGCCTGCCTCCCTTCCTGTGCTCCTGGGCTGTGGCTGGAGGAGCTGAAGATGAGGTGCTGGGAGGAAGTTGCGGAGAGAGGAAGGGGAGGAAGGTAAATCCCTGCAGGGAGGCTGGGGCAGGGTTGGAGGATGGTGCTGGGCTGTGTCTCAGCACAGTCCGCCGTGTGTTCTGTCTGCTTCCTCCCCTCCACACACCCTTCTGTGTGGTGCTGGTGGTGCTGTGGTGCTGGTGATGGCATTGAGAGTGAGCTCGGTGCACAGATAAGATTGTCTGTCTGAAACACCAGGAGGCTCTGGGGTAGCCTGGAGCTGGAGAAGAGCATTAAAGTCCTATGTCCCCTGGGTCAGAGCCACCTGGACCCTGACAGAGGAACAGGCACAGAAGCTGGGCGTAAGTAGCATGTTCCAATTCTAAATGCCCAGCTGGGAGCTAGGGGTGACTGAGAGCTCTGGGCTGTGATCCCAGGACTTGGGTGCTGGTTTGGTGTAAACCTAGAGTATTTTTCTCAGAGTTGCTTTTTCCAGGGAGAGCTTCTGTCCTCTTTGGGTCCTACTCACCCATCTCTGAGCCTCCCGGTCCCCCAGGCCCCGGGCTCCCAGTGTTAACAGGAACCTTGATGGGAGCTTCTGTGTGTTATAACAACCTACAAAGGACCTGTCCCACAGGTCTCCCTACAGTAATCAACTGAGGATTGCCATTATTTTGCCTGCGAGGAACCCAAGGTCCAGAGTGGGAAAGGAAATTTGCCTAGGGCCACACAGCCATGAGATCCCAGAGCAGGGCTTTGTGCCCAGAGCCAGTGGTCTTTCAAAGCACTCTGTAGAAAGTATTTTGAAACTGTTGTACAGTAACTCACAATCAAGTAGGAAGGGCTGCCTGGCCCCAGGCTCTGTGGTTTCTCCTCTGGTTAAGGGAACTGACAGTTCTCTGGGTCTCCTGTCCTGGTGGACAGAAGCTTCACCTGCTCCATGCTGCAGAGTAGAGCCCTGAGGACACTAGACCCGCTGCTACTGTGAGTCTGGAGAGACCCACAGCTGAGGGCAAGCCCATCACACCCGTACCCATGTTTTATGCTGTGACACTGTCAACAGGTTTCTAGCCTGAAATCTAAGGACTCTGTGACCCTGCTACAGCAGCATGCAGAGTAGGTGTGTGTGTGTGTGCACATGTGCATGAGTGTGTACACACTCACACATGCCCAGCTTTTTGACAAGAATGTATTAAGTTCTCAAGAGACTCCAGATCACTCCATCACCCAAAGACCCTGTGGACCAGAATCCTCAGCCCTGAGAACCAGAATCCCCCGGTGCACGTGGCATAGGCAGAGGTAGCCCAGGTGGGCAGCTGTGGGCAGCAGCTGGTATCCAGAGCTTGGCATGTCTGTCCCTCTGCACTGCACCTCTGGCTCGAGCAATCGAGATCTCACCTTGGCCATCCTGAGGAAATGTATGCCCCTCCTCCAAATCATAGTTAAGCAGATCCTCATTTCCAGGACCCCCTGTTTCACAGACAGGAGGTGACCCTAGTCTGGGGTGGTGGCACAGGCCAGGAAGTATGGGCGTCAAGTGTCAGGGGAGCAGGAGGAACAGGAATGGCTCTCTTGCCCCAAGTTGCTGGGCCTAAGAGCAAGGGCAAAAACCCAGCCCAGGGGGCATGGGAGAGGTGCTGCCCCCAGGGTGGGGCCTCAAGGATGGCTAGTCTGTGGTCCAGGTGCGGATGAGGATCAGGCTCTTCAGACTGTGCTAAGGGGCCTAAGAACCAGAGTGGGCTCAGGGTAGCTCAGGACTGCAGAGGACGTGAGGACACAGTGGAGGCACCTGCATAGTGTGCTCAGCCCAGTCTGCCTCCTGCACTGCCTGGGCCTCCAGGGCCCACCAGACCCAGCATAAAGTCCTCCAGGCTTCCCAGCTGCAGGACATGCTGGGGCAGAAGAGATGGGAGAGGTGGGGGACTGGACACTGGGATGGAACAGCGGCAGAGACCGCAGCTGCTGACTTGCTGCAGCTGTCCACACCCCAACAGCTGGCTTTCTCTCCAAAAATGCATGGCTGAGGGGAGCCCGTGTCCACAGGCCCCTCTTCAAGCAGCTAGCTTCTTTCTGCTGAGGTCCTGCCACTTGCTGGTAACAGGTGCTGGGAGACCCTTCAAAGGCTCCTTGTCCCCTGCACCTGGCTCTGCCCTGGGTGGCGCACAGGGAGGTCGAGCTCCTCAGGGACCCAGGCAGTATCCCTCCCCTGCATCCAGCAGCACTGCCACAGGTTCCCAGCTGAATCTGCCTTCTGTCCTCCTTTCTGTGTCTCTCAGTCGCTTCCTGTATTACCCACTTGATTTAAACCATGTCTAAGTGAGAAAGCAGGAATCGGGTGCCAGGAAATGTCAGAGCACTCACCAAGCTCTCAGGTTTCACTGACCAGCCTAGAACATGCCAGTTGTATGCCAGTCCATTCTCCATGTGTCGGGTGGGGGCACCCCTAGCCCGTGTACCCCACCATGCCTAAGAAGGGGTGCTAGACCTGCAGGCCTGACAGTGCACTCAGCCTAGCTTCGTGGAAGCCCCTTTCCTTGGGCTCCTTTCTTCCCTTTCCAATTGGGCCATAGAAACTGGGCCTGTGGTGTCCTGAGGAATCACAGCCACTTCCTCCTGTGATCCCCAGCTCTAAGACCACAACAAAGGAGAGAGGCCCGCCTGATGGCTGCGCCCAGCCTCCATGGCCTTTGTCCCTGCATAGCAGCAGTCTGTCTCCGCACGGCTGGCAGAGCAGCCACTGAAGTGGAAAGTGAAAACAACCCACTGCTTGTTCACTAGGGACTGTGGCTATGGCGAGCGCACTGCCTAGGGCCTCCCTGGGGCGTGGTTCGTCCTCATCTGGAAAGCCCTGGAGGCTGAGCTGCCGGCTGCGTGTGGGGGCCGGAGCTGGCCAGGGGCCTGTCCACTCTGCATCGTGGTGATCCTGCTGTGTGCTGGGGTGACAAGCCAGCCCTGCCTGTCCCCTCCCAACTCCTGCTCCACCCTGGCATCCTCGCTTCCATCCACCTGTGCCCTGGGCTCTGCCAAGGCTTTAATTTCCAGATAAGATTGAGCTGCGGCCCTGCTCAGTGCACAGGGAGATCCTGTGCTCCATAGACAGCTACAGGAAAGCGCTCCTAACAAAAACAGAGGTGTGGCCCTCCTTTCGTGTGCGCAAGTGTGTGTGTATGTGTGTGTGTACCACTCCCCTCAGTGTGGTACAGCAGTTATGAAGACAGAGTTCCCTTTGGAGGGGGTATCTGCATGTGGTCCTGAGCTCAGGGACTGGATGCATGTTGCCCACCAAGGGTGGAGGCTAGCAAGAGCCAGACAGACCAGTGACCCCCATGGTGCCGTGCAGCTGAGGTCAGAGGACACAGAAATAAATGGGAGCTGTTGTCCTCTGGGCCAGTGCTCCCACCCCAGGAGGCTCAGGCAGCCCAGCAAGCTGAAAGAAGAAGCCTTTGTCACTTCCGGCCTTGCTTCCTGCTTTCCTGTCCTCCCCTGGGATGGCAACCCAGACTCTGTTCCTCCACAGCCTGGCTGTCTGCTCTCTGTGCCCCTTCACCCTTCTCCCCTCACTCTGCCAGCTGCAATCCAGAGCTGTCCTTTGGTCCTTTGCTGTTCTTTTGACTCCTCTGAGTGGCCACTGCTGCCCCCTGCAGCTGGAGACACACTGGCCACGTCCTTGGGAGAAGGAGCTGGAGGCCAGCCAGGGAGGACAGGGCTTGGCCCACAGAATCGCCTGGTGCTCCGGGGATGAGGCTCCAACACCCTCCTGCTGTCAACTAGAGTGTCCCCTTTAACCTGAATTGCAAAGTCTGCATTTGAACGAGCACTTCTGTGGCTGGGAAGGTGTCAGACCCATCGGGTTAATGCTGTCACATATGGGAAGGTTAAGGCTCAGAAGAGAAGGCTTGCAGCTGGAACCACACCAGCCAGCGGCTCCCAGCCTAGAGCGCTTGGGGAAGTGCCTGTTATTAACAAGAAGCTGCTGCCTGGCTTGCAAGGAATTCCTGCTCCACACAGCAACAGGCATGTGTTCCCCATGTGCCGTGCGAGAAGGCCAGGATTATAAACTGAGTTGTGACACGAACCAGAAGGCACAAACTAGAGCCCTGCTACCACAAGTGCATCTGTCTTGCAAGTGAGTTTGGTCTGGCTGTGTCGTATTTTGAAGCACATTGAAATATATAATATGAAATTAATGTGCACATTGTCTTAACTGCGCTAGTCAGGCTGGGCTGCGTTTTGCTGCAGTAACAAATCCCTAGGACGCTAGTGGGTTGTCACAGCAGAGGCCAGGTCTCTTCCCTGGTGCGCATCCAGTGTGGGTGGCTGCAGGGCTTTGATCTAAACTCACTCAGGGACACAGCTGGCCTGGGACACTTCGGTGTACAGTCCATGGCTCAGGATTGGTCTCACAGGCCCACCTGGCTGCAGAGGGTAGGAACAGCTGGCAGTCACGTAGTCGCTCAAGGCACAGTGACCATCTCAGGCAGTGGATGTAGCCCATGAAAACCCAGATTCCTGCTCCCTTTGTGAAACAGGTTCGGGATGAGTCTCCCAGCTCTCGTGGCTCTGTGACCCATGTCCTTTAATCACATCACCTCCTAACCCCTGGATACATGTATTTTATGATCCTGCTATATATGTGCAACTCTGGAAGATAAGATTGGGAAGCCCATAACTCTTGTACTCACACAGTCATTCAACAAATACTTATGGGCCTCCTGGGATGTGCCAGGCTGTGCATGGTACTGGGAACAGCAGTGAAACAGAAAGGCCTTGTCACCCTCTTCCATGCTTCTGAGCTTCTGCGGTGTCCAAGCGGTGGACCATGAGGCTGGGAGTCAGGAGGAGGTGGCAGGGCAGAGAGATTCAGTTGGGGGCTACTCCTGTCCTGGGGGTATACAGGAGGGGACAGTGCCGCTCAGCCTAGTGGACATGGGAAGGAAGAGAGTGAATCCAGCCCATCGCTTCTGCCCTGCGAGCCTGCTTACAGCAAGACACAGTTGTGCTGTGGGCCCCAGAGGTGGTGTCCACCCAAGACCCAGGCGGGGGCAGCCTCTGCCTGCTGTGTTTGAGGAACTTCCCCGTCACTGGGGCAGCACATCAGCTTCAGAAGCCAGCTGAGGGTGGAGGAACCGAAACTCGGGTGTGAAATCCCATCTGCCTGGCGGGAAGAAGGCAGTGGGAGGTCCCCGGCCCTGGCCCTGGCGCCCCACTCTGTGTGCTGTGCAGGCTGAGTCCCCTGTAGGGGCCAAACCTCTCTCTAGACTGTGGGCTGCATCCTCTAGACCAGGGCAGGGCTGACAACCGATGGTCCTGTGGTCCCCAGGAAGCATCTCTCTGTCTTCCCACCACTATTCCTCTGCCTGTGTGATCAGATACTCGCCCTGTGCAGGGGGCAGGCTGATTGCCTGCATGCTGTCAGCCAGGAGGGAGAGCACGCTGGACAGCTCTGGTCAGGCCGAGCGTCGGAGTGCTGCACCCAATGGGCCCTGAGGGCACTGATGAATTCAGTGAGTCCCCAGATGGGAGGACCCGTGGGGCTGCACTCCTGTGAGTGGGTGTCAGGGTCTGCGAGTGAGCTGACTTCTGTGGCTGGAAGGTCACAGGGGCCACCCTGGCTGTGTCACCTTCCGATGTCACTACCTTCAGGCCTCTCGTCGGGAGGAGGGAGATAGAGGCAGATTAGCATGAGGATGTGGGGGGACTTACCTGGCTCCCAGCATGCTGGAAACCTTGATAAGAGAGGGTTCCCAGCCAGAATACCGTGGTCCTCCTTACATATGAGTTTGTTTGCTGTGGTCTCTTATCCATGTCAATCTCAATCTAAAAATATTAAAAGGGGAATTCTAGAAATAAACAATTCCTAAATTGTAAACGGCATGGCCTCCCAAGTAACACCATGAAACCTCGTTGTCCAACTCCTTCCCACCCAACTCAAGAATTTCCTGCCCCAAGTGGCCTCCTGTGTCCACCTCCAGCCACCCTGTCAGTTAGCTGCCCACTCAGTTGTCAGATCAACTGCTAGATGGGTTGTGGAGTCGCCCTTATTTACTTCACTGTGGCCGTGTAGTACAGGAGTGGTGATACTGCAGTTCAGTGGAAGGTTCTTGACTTACTAAGAAATGAGAAACGCTTAATGTGCTGTATAACTAGGACCTGCCATAAGAGCACATCTATTTATGAACTGTAAAGCAGGGAACAGAAATGTGTGCAGCACACACACTAGAAATGTGTGCATGTATTTTTGTTGCACTAAAATGACCTACATCCTGACCTCAGTCTGTGCCAGCCCTTACGAAGGTGGGAAGGGCATTGACTCTTGGCTCAGTGCCATGGGGGCTTGCAGGTGCCCTGGAGGCTGTGGACTGCATCCCCTGCCTGTGGGAGATGCTGTGATGTGGAGAGTCAGGAAGAACCAGCAGGAGAGGCCAGCCAGGTGGAGAAAGGTTTCTGAGTCCCCTCCTCAGGAAGCCTCACCCTCCGTGGTGTGAGAGAAAGACGTCGTGGCCAGCTGCACATGGGGTCTATGAGGTCCTGGGCTGGATGAGCCCGCTGTCCAGAGGGAAGAAGGCAGGGGCCTAAGCCCCTGTCCAGGAGCAGGGGAGAAGCCTGGGGGATAGTGCCTCTGCTGGTCTCCTGCTGGGAGACCTTGGGCAACGTGCCCCACCTCTGCCTTCTCAGCTATAAATTGGGGGCACAGGATCCTTGCCTGTGATGACATGGTGAGGGCTGGACATGAGGATTCACAGGAAGCCCACACCAGTCCCAGCATGTAGGGAGCACTGTGCAGGTCTGGTTAGCCCACCTGGGCCCAGGGAGCCAGTGCACACAGTGACATAGTGATAGTGACTCCGCAGGAAGGGGGAACACAAGAGGGTGGCCTTGCAGGACGAGGGGGGAGGGTTAGAAGGCATCCCTAGGGCATCCGCCACAGGGGCAGAAAGCACGTGGCCTATAGCCAGATGCCTCAGGATTGTGGAGGGACTCAGAGTGGGGACCTCTGGGCCTGTTTCCTCAGCTCCACCCTCACCCGGCCAGGTGCAAGGCCATGGTGAACAACCTCTTTGCCAGGGCTGAGTGTGCTGGGCCTTGCCTGGCCGGGCCCCACCTAGCTCACCTGCCTGTTCCCTCTGTGTCTTCCCTGCAGATAACCTCTGGGCCTGCAGTGAAAGAAGATGAAGGAAGACTCTCCCTCCAACTCCCTCGTGCCTGTCAGCGACAGCAAGTCCATTCTGAAGTAAGCCTTGGCATGGGCGGGTGTGTGTGTGTGTGTGTGTGTGTGTCCCGGGGCAGCCTTTCCCCCTGTAGCCATGCATGCCTGGGACCTGTCTGGAGATCGAGGCACCCTTTGGGTATGGGTGGGCTATGCGCGGGTCCTTGGGCTCTTGGAAACAGGATGGCAGAAAGGTGCCTGCTGGCTCTGAAGTGATGGTGTTTATTTAAATTCATTTAATTTATTTGAATGATACCATTGCTCTGGTTGTATTAAATAGTTACAAAATAAACTCAAAACTAGTTGTCAGTTTTCAGTGAAGAAATGCATTTTGTGAACGTATTTTTAACAGTACTTATTTTATTTACTGTATGGAAACATGTTTGGGACATTTTTCACATTCATTTTTGAACAAAGAAAGGTATTTTTTTCATTTTGTCTTAGAATTTGAGTTCTGCGTTCAAATATTTTCTAAGCATGGACAGTTCCTGCCTTCTCTCTCCAAGACCAAAGAGCACTCTTGGAATGGCAAGCATTTGCCGTGGGCTTTCCAATCCCCCAAGAAGCACCCCAAGAAAGCAGGCCTCCTCCCACCCCACCCTGTTCCATTGCTACTCACATTAAGCCTCTCTCTTTGTGTTTAATTCCACTCAGAACAGTGGAACAACATTGAGTATTATCCTGAAAAACCATAATAACCACGGCATGGTCAATGCCACATGAAACCCACTTCCTAAAACTTTGTGTCCAAGTTGATTGGTGGATGCCTACAAGTTGTACCTCACTTTCCCAGCCCTGGTTCCCTTGTCACATGCAGGCCACACCCCCCAGCCCAGGGCAGGTCACTGTCGCTCTGTGAGCTGCTTTCAGGAGTTGGAAACACTGCCCTAGGAGGTGCAGCAGGGTCTGGTGCCAGCAGGGCAGCCACAAGCCGCACATTACTGCAGGCTCTTAGAAAGGATGCTCAGGTGGCAAAGGCTTCGTGTAGAATAAATGCACCAGCTCTTATTATGTTATCCTGAGCGCCTGCTAGTGGTGATAACTGGAATTCTGGTCAGTGGGGTGCTGTCAGTTCTAACTCCACCTGCTGTGTGTCCCTGGCTAACCTGGCTGCTGGGAAACCTGAGATTGACCTTTGCTGCATCTCTGCTCTCATACTGGGTTCCCGTCATACTGGGAAAATCCGTGGAGAAGCAGCACAGCCCCGAAGCATTCAGGTTCCTCCCTCAGCCTGATGTCCTCACACCTCAGCTGGACCCTGGAAAGTCCAGGCAGGATGAGACCAGCACCCTTCCTGGTGCCCACAGCAGCCACATGGGGACTTTACAGTTCATTCAGGGAAACAAGACTCTTGAAATGTCAGGAACCCAAACCTGGAGTCCCCTGAGGAAGTGAGAGGAAGACACAGAGGTCATCAGGGACACTCCTCTGCAACAGCGTCACTACTCAACCTGCGCGTACACCCTTCCCAGCCCCTCCCTGCCACCCCAGGGACCCCCACACCTTCTGGAAGATGAGGGGCTGACCACACATGCTACTGTGTAGTCAGTGAGGATCGCACTGTGCCTGGCCCTCGTGTCTCATGTATCCCATGTCTTTCCCTCTGCAGGTCTGAGCTGTTGAGCCTGCTGAAGACATACAATTGCTACCATGAGGGCAGGAGCTTCCAGCTGAGACACCGAGAGGTGAGGCCCCCGCTCCTGACCCGTGTCTGTTTGGAGTGTTGTGGAGTCCATCCCTGTGACCTGCACAAGTGCCCCAGTTTGGGTAGTAAGTCCCACATAGTCAGTCACCTTGGGCTATCCCTGGCCAGGACTTGGTTCCCCAAGGGCAGGATGGGGCCCGGCATCCCATGAGAATTTAGGGAGGGAGAGGTCATCTGTGCACCTGCCCAGGCCCCCAGGACCTTGTCCGGGTGAAGGAAGCCCTGACCCTGAGCCCTACCTTCCTCTGCCTGCCACACCAGTCCCTCTGCACCTAGCCCAGCTGGGCATCTGGACCTTCTCACCTGTCCCCCTGCTCCTCGGCACCCCCATCTGTAAAAGTGGGGTGTTGGACCACTTCAGGTCACCGGGCTTGGCAGGGTGAATGTGCGGGGGTCCCCAACACAAGGTAGCGGCACCCCTTAGATTCTGCCCATGGCTACCCAAGGAATGTGACCTGGTACAGCAGAGCCTTCCCCACTTCAAAATAACCTAGACACCGTATCTACAGTTTTATGAGTGGTTTCCCAAATCTTGATACACCCTTGGGTCACACAGACTGTGGCCAGGCGAGGCAGAGCTTTAGGTATCTGCTGTGCTCCTGAGTGTCCCCTAGGACACAGGTTAGAGCCCCTGGGGCTGACCAAGCACAGTGCTGCTCTCTACCCCCGATCTCTGACATTTCGAAGGACAGCCTTGGTCACAGCTCTGTGCCCCAACTGGGTCTAATTGCATGACTGTCCCAGTGGTGGGATTTTATCTGGGGAGTGACTTGGCAGCTGGACATTCCCCATCCATTAGCATCTGAGGAGCCAGTGAGGTCCAGGTCCCCCTCTGCTGTCACCTGTAGGAACAGCAGCGCACAGGGACCTCATCAGGGCCGCCTCTCCTCAGCTCCTCGTAGCCCATATCCCCCGACAGGACACTCAGGCAGGCACTAGTGCCATGAGTCTGACCACAGGGCTCCCTGCTTAGGACCTCTGGCCAGGGGGGCTGGGCTGCCTGTGCCCACCTGGGAGGGTGCAGATTTCATGTCCACCTCCCCTTAGCTGCCTTGCACTTGGGCCTTGGTGGCAGCTCTGATGGCTTCCTCGTCTGTCCTCTCACTGCCTGTTTTGTGCCACCCACCCCAGCACCGCCCTGCCCCTCACAGGGCTCTGACCCACCTCCTGGCCATCGTGGGTTCCTCTGGCTCCTGTCTTCCCTGAGCAGGGAGCCTCTGGAGTATGGTGAATGGGGCCAAGGAGTTCTAATCTTTGGTCTGTGCGTCTGCCAAGGGAGAAGTTGGGGCCCACTGCAGATCCTGCAGACCCTGGCATGGTCAGAGAATCTCTCCTAGTCGGGCTTCGTTTCTGGGTGCTGTGACCCTCCAAGGCTCTAGCGGTCTGCTGTGTGGTCCCTGTGCCAGGAGCTTCGGTGTCATGGCCTGGTGTCCAGGGTGGATTCCTCCCTCTCCCTGCCTAGGCCCAGGGCATCCAGCCTGAGAACCATGAGCAAGAGCTTGCTCTTGGCACCAGAGATTCCCCAGATCATCGCCTCTTGGAATGGTGTGGGGAGCTGGGCTGGGAACCCCACCCAGTTTGGCTCTGCACTCATGTGTAGGATCCACGTGGAGAAGTGGGTGCTCCATGCCCCAGAGGCATTCCTGGAAGCCTGTTGTGCAGGGAGTTACCCATGGTGGGGTTCTCATGTTCCTAGCCCTGGAGGGGAGGTGGAGGCCTGACGTGATCTCCACAGAGCTGGAAAGTACCTTTCAGGAGCCTTCTGCAGTCCTCACAGACCAAGGGTTCCAAGCAAGGAAGTACATGCCCTTTTGGGGTAACACTATCATTACAGCAAGCCTGCAGGCCTGAGGGGTCAGAGTGCAGCTGCTGGTGGGGAGGACTGATTCTGGGGGCACACCACTCCTCACAGCCTCACTGAGGCCCCTGACACACACATTGCAGACCTGGAACGTCCCAGGGCCCTGGGACCCCTGGCACCCCTGGCACCCTCAGCATCAGGCACATGCTGCAGGAGCATCCTAGACTGGTGTCCCACAGGTGCCAAGGGCTGGGCAGACTGGAGGAGCCAACATCTCTCTGGGAAGCTGCAGTGCACCCCACATTTTGTCTCTCAGTTATTGTGACACAAGAGTTCGGCAACATCAGAGCAGTCCTTTTCCAGACTCTTGGAGCTGGAGTCTTTCATCCAAGGTCACCTTGGTGTTAATGTGGCTCCGAAATCTGAGCACAGTTGTTTATAGCCCAGCAATGCTGTTGTTGGTCTTAAGGGTCAGAGGTCTTGGGGCCTCTGCTGAGTATCACTGAACTGAACTGTCACTCTGGCTGCAAGCTGAGGTGCCCCTGGGTTTGCACCCCCCAGAGTCTGCCTGCAAGGGTCCTTCTCCCACACTGTACTGTCTAGTGCTGTCAGAGTGTGGGGGTTGAGGTGTGTCCATGGACAAGTGGGACCCTTTTCCCATTTCCCTGTAGGAGAGGCCGAGGCACTGGCCACCTTCTCTATAATCCTGCTTTTAGGACAATTGTGCTTGTCCTACAATAAAGTGAGCCACTAAAAGCATCTGTGCTTTGTGCAGGTGGCAGAGGGCTGCTACAAGGCTGGCTGGTGTCTGTTTGGAAGTGCAAGTGTGACCCATCACCAGCAGGGCAGTGGGAGCAGGGACAGGAAGGTGGCCCACCTCTGGGTGTCTGCAGGCGCTCATGTGCTCCCCCTGGTGGCTGTAAGTGTGCAGCACATGCTTGCAGGAGAGCGGCTTGTCCCCCTCCTTCAGCCTGGGCAACCACTGGGCCTGGTGTGAGCAGCGAGCCCCTCGAACATCTGCTCCCTAGGAGCCGCCTGTGTCCCCGCCTCTCCTACTCCAGCAGCCCGTGGTGGAGGTGGTGACAGTGACAGCCGGCTGCCACAGAGGGCTCAGCAGGAGGGGAGCGGAGCTCTGCTGGGTTCTTCTGCCCTCAGCAGCTGGACTCTGCTGCAGCCCGCTCCTCCCACCATTTCTGTGATGGTGGGGGGTTCCTGGTACTTGGGGTCCTATGGGCTGAGTGGTCTCCTAGCCTGAGCCTAGGACTCTCCTGGGTCAGCTTTTTCACATGAGGGGCCCCAAGCCTGGGGTACCCTACCCACCCCCACCCCTGCAATGTGGTTTCAGAACACGTGGGGTCAGGGTGCTGGCGGCCAGGCCTCTCCCGGATTTCCTGCTTGGTTGGCTCAACAGCCAGGCCCACCCTCCCCATGACGCTGCTGCAGGTCAGGGACCTGCGGTCTGAGACTACTGGGGGACCACAGCAGCTGAGACCAGTGCTCACATCTGTGGAAGTGTTCAGCACCCCACGTTCACTGTGCAGTTCCCCAAGCCCTGGGGTGAGGGCAGATGCTGGTGTCCCCTGCAGATAAGAAAGGCTGAGGCTTTCTCCTTAGTGTCTGGGACTTTCAAAAGAGGACAGAACCTTCAAGTCCAAGGCAGCTGAAATAACCACACCCAGAAAGACAGACAGGAGCTTGGTGTGGCCGAGTGGGGAGACAGGAGCAGATGCAGCTCCGCCCTCTCCTCGCTGCCCTCTGTCCTGTCCGGGACCAGCCACTCCAGCCGGCTCTGGGTCCTGGCCCTCACCTCGCCAGTAAAGGAAGTCCTCCTGCCCATGTGCGCTCCCTTCTCGCTAGTTGCCTCTGGTACCCAGGGACATCTGGACTTAGGACATGTGGACAGGCCTGGTTCAGATAGGGCTCTGCACTCACAGCCAAGTGTGGGCCCTTCAGTGAGGCCGCTGGGCATGGGGACCAGACCACCAGGTCCCAGCATTTGGCATCCTAGGGCTACTCGGGTGGGGCCTTGGCCCTGAACCTGCGGACTCTCCAGGACCACAGTAGGACTTACGAGCTGGAGGCATCAGGGTCCCCAGGAGTACCAGGGGAGCCTCTGCTGAGAGCCCATGTGAGCCCCCTAAGAGTGTGGGCCAGAGTTGGGGTGCCCAGGGCCTGCTCCACAGCCTCCTTGCCTGAGATGGCTCCTGCCCCCTCAGAGCATGGGGTTTACTCACTCCTCAAGGCGCGGGAGACGGGTCCCTCAGTCTCCCCACCCACCATGAGAAAACAAGGAACAGAGACCCCTAACTTGCTCAGGGTGCTCAGCCAGCAGAGGCAGAAACAATGGTAGCAGCAGCCTCTCACCCTGAAAGATATGTGGGTTTCACTTTGGGTGGCCAGGCAGCCCTGCCAGAATTGTCCCCACTCGGAGCCTGCAGGGACCCATGCACCGCGGGAAGGGTGGAGACCACAGGGACTGTGGGACTGTGGTGGAAGCCTTTATTAGGAGGCTCAGAGTTCGTGAATCACAGGGAGCTGTGAGTAGACAGAGCGCAGGATGCTGCTAGGTCGGGGGCTGCAGCGAGAGGCTGAGAAAGTCCGGCTCCGCAGGCTGGCGCTCTGGTGCCCATGCTGCGATGGTGTCACCAGGGAGCGCTCTGGCGTCCTGGCCTTGCTGCGGTCCGCCTGCCTGTGCGTGCCCCACGGCCTGGCGGAAGGGACTGCCGCCCTGGGCAAGTCCGGCAAACTTTGCTTTTTCTGGGATTCTCCGAAGAGCCAGTCCAACGGATCAGCGGCACCAGCAGAGGGCAGTGTGGGCCGTGGGCCGCTGAAGAAGGGAGAGATCTCCTGAGGGAAAGAAGCTGGGCTCCTCCCTCTGTCCCGGGCCGCCCAGTGGGGTCGACTGGCTCGGCCCTGGGTGGTGGCCTTGTCCAGCACGGTGGTGGGCTGTGCCAGTTGGCAGATAGACTTCACATAGTCCTCCAGGCTGGGAGAAGCTGGGGGCTCCGGCCCTGGGTCTGCGGGCAGCATCTCCTCCGAGGTCTCCCTGATGGTGGGCAGCGGGGCCACCGACAGCAGGAGTCGAGACCGCATAGCGGTGACCTATTGGCCAAGGAGCACAGGGGTGAGGGCCTGCCGTGCCATCCCATGTGCCCTCCCTCAGATCCCAGGCCAGGGCCGGAATGCCTGGGCTCTTCACTTCTGTGAACAGAGCACAGTCCTCCTGCTTATGGCTTTATCATCACTGCAGCCAAGATCTGGCACCCATAAGAGAGCCCAGGTACACAAATGTGGGCCAGAGGAAACTGGGTTCAAAACCAGGATCAGAGCTGGGAGCAGTGGCACATGCGTGTCAGCCCAGCACTCTGGGGAACTAAGGCAAAAGGATCACAAGTTTGAGCCCAGCCTGGGTAACGTAGCAAGACCCTGTCTCAAAAAGGGCTGGGAATGTAGCTCAGTACAGAGGTTCTTTGTTCAATCCCTAGTACTGAAAAAAAAAACAAACACCCAAATCCAAGAAACAACAAAAGATCTGCCACTTACTGACCTTGAAACTTGGGAAGAGGCACCTCTTCAAGCCTCCGCTTACCCACCCATATGTAAACAGGGTTACAACGATGCCCTGGCAGTAATGAACCGGCACCTTGTATGAGCCTCTGGGAAACTCCGAGGCCCTGGCAGACGCCACTGTGACCTCCACCGCTGCCCTTGGTGCTGGGTGGCATCTGTACCACAGTGAGGCTGGGAGCCCTGGCCAGTTGTGCTTTTAGAGAGCAGCAAGGCCCTGTGCTTGCCTCAAGCCCTAGGCAGCAGCTCTGTCTTACCTGAAACCCAGGGGCCTGGAGTGGCAGGGAGGTGACAGCAAGGTCAGTCCTGTCCTGAGCTGGGGGCAAAGGCCAGGCTGTGTCCAGGCACAGGGCGCACAGCCGTGGCAGGCGAAGGCTTCTCCCTAGCTGTCCAGCGGAGACCTGCAGCTGCTTTTATACCTTTCCTGCAGCCTTCAATTACTGTCACGAGGGCCAAAAATAGCTGTGCTGGGGAGGGAGGCGCCCGCAGGAAAACAGCCTGGTGGGTGGGGCGGCCAGGCAGCCTGCAGCAGTGTCTGCCTGTGGAGAGCTGGGATGTTGTTGGCCTGCAGGGCTGGTCAGGGTCTGCCTGCCCCAGGCGCTCCGCACTCTGTGTCTCACCAGCCTAAGAAGGCTCCGGGTAAAGAGCCAGCATCCTGGGCTCCTCAGACAGGCCCAGAGCTCATTTGGAACTCACCTGGGACTCGCCTGGGGTTCGCCTGGAGCACAGCTAGACCACACTTGTCTGTGCCCACAGGTGCGGACATGGAGGGGAGAAGCCCCCACGCCTGAGATCAGAGGGTTGGATGGACCCTGGGCTCTGCGACCGGTAGCGGAAGGCTGTGCCCCAAGTGCTTAGGGGCTAGAGAGGCTTCTGCCTGGATGCCTGAAAGCAGACAGGGGGGTTTTGGCTGCAGCTGTCGAGCCCCTTGCTCAATGCTTCCCTGCAGCCTGCGTGGGTTCCCTGGCTCTTCTTTGCATTTTTACCAATTAGCGAATTAACCCAGAGGCTAAGTGAGGAGGAAGAGGGTTTAAAGTCCTGGAGTGGCTTCTGATTCACGAACTTCATAACCTTTCCGGGCTGGTGGTGCCACCTGGGTCAGGAGACCTAGGGGACAGTCCTGCCGCTGCCCACCTGCCATTTCCGTCCTGTGATCCGTGGCCTGGCAGACACTGTTCTGGCCTCGGCCTTCCCGAGTTGATCAGAGAGCACTGTGGGCTGGCGTGGCCCCTCCATGTGGGTGGGGCAGGCGGAGGAGGGCATGTGGGGGCACAGGAACTTCTTGTGTGGGGATATCCAGCCTGACAGAGCATGACCCAGAACAGCTGCCCCTCTGGCTGCCCATGGCAACCCCTCCACCCTCCCAGCCCAGAGCCTCCTGTGCCCTCCACTGCACCCCAGGTCTTCCCTTGGGGTCTCTCAGGGCACAGCCTCCGCATGTCCAGCCCCATGCCCTGCTCCCCAGCACCCTTTCCCCATCCTGGTGTGCACAGGCACCCCTTCCCTAGGTATGTGCCATCTTGAGCAGCAGGGAGCACCTGTCCAAGTGTGCTAGCCTTTGCCCAGGTACTTCTGGCCTCCAGGAGCCCCTGCCCACCCACCCTGTCCTCACCTGTGACCCCATCCAGGCCAGGGCACCAGCTGCTTCTCCAGGACACCCCTTGTGGCCCATGGGTGAACCTCTCATGGCCGGTCAAGTTTCCCCGAGCTCAGAGGCCAGGGTGGGCTGAAGGTTGCTGAGTCCCGGGAATGAGCTGCCCTCCACCTGATGTGTTCAGTGGGGCCAGGATACCTCCAGCCAGAGGCCCCTGAGGCCAGAGCAAAGGAGGAGATCTCACCTGGGCCTTCCAGGGACCTTTGGGCCCAGTGGCCAGTGCCAGCCTTTCCTCATTGGTGGACCCTGTGTAATATCAGTGGGAGTCACAGTAGCTCTGCAGGTGGGAGCAGTGGTCCACATCTGTAATCACAGCATGGAGGGAGGCTGAAATAGGAGGACTACAAGTTTAAGTCCAGCCTGGATAATTTAGCAAGACCCTTTCTCAGAATAAAAACGTGAAAGAGGCTGAGGATATAGCTCAGTCTAAAGGCCCTGGGTTCAAACCCCAGGGCCAAAAGAAACAAAACAAAACAAAAAATGCAGCTCCCAGAGTTTCTGGTTTGGTTTCTTTCTTGGCAAATAGTGAAAGGTCATGTCAGAAAGAGCAGTGTGTTGTTGATAACCCCAGAGTAGGTGATTTCCTCTGTGGATGGCGCATGTTTGAAACTAGCAAGTTACTACCTGTGAGATCCACGGGGAAGTTTGCCCAGAGAGGAAGAAATCCCAGGGTCACCACACTCACGAGAGCCCCATGCCAGTGAGGAGAGGGACAGGGAATCTCCAAATCTGCCTGGCACGGTATGGGCAGAAGCCAGGCTAGGCTTCCCCAGGATGTACTTCCTGCCTGCAGTGTGGACGTGCCTCTGAACAGCTGCGGGTTCCTGTGGGACACCTGGCTCGGCACCCCCTCCCAGCCTGCCTCCTGCCCCGGGGCACATCACACGTGTGTTTGGGGCACAGGGAGATGGACAGGAGGGTGCAGCTAACAACTGGAGGGTTCCCACAGGAAGAAGGGGCTCTGATCATCGAGGGTCTCCTCAACATCGCCTGGGGGCTCCGCCGGCCCATCCGCCTCCAGATGCAGGATGACCGGGAGCCCACGCACCTCCCTTCTTCCTTGTGGCTGCCGGCACGGCCCAGCTGCCCCCCGTGAGTGCTGGGACAGGGTGGGACAGGGCCTCTGTGATGCCTGCCAGCCCTGGGCACCTCAGACTCCCCGGGAGGACCACAGCCCAACCATGTGCAGTGACCCCTCCGTCCCTCCTATTCCAGCACAGCCAGGTCTCTGCTCACTGCACACACATGGGGCATGAAGGCAGACGCCCTGGAAGTGGGAAAACAGTCCCGGGCACAGCTGGGCACATCCCCAGGACCCCCCACCATCTCGGTTCTTGGACCACGTCCCATCCAGAACACTGTTCTTCTCTCTGCCATCACTGGGTGCCCCACCCAGGGTCTGTCCTTGCCTCTGCTGGATTCCCCCAGCCCTTGGGAAGCCCTGTGATCCCCCAGGCACTTGGATGCACTGACACCGACCTTGCTGAGCCCTGCCCCAAGACAGAGCACTGGCTGTGTGTGTGCCTGAGTCACAGCCCAGCAGGCCAGACTCCTTCTCCCAGCAAGGGCCAGGAAGCCTTTGTTTTCCCTTCCTGTTGGAAGTTCACCCACCTCCACCTGCCCTGCTCTCACCCTCTTCCTGCCCTCCTTTGGCGGAGTTGCCTGTTTGTGCCTGGCCACCTGGACACTGCAATGGTCCCTTTCAGGAAGGAGGCCCCTCCTCAGGACTGCAGAGTCGATGCCCAGGAACCGAGTGCTCAGGCCATACAGCAAGCTGCAGGCTCCAGGGACAGCTCAGGTAAGCAGAGCCCCCGGGCTGCTGGGATGTGTCTTATTCCAAAAGGGGCAAGGAAAGGGACATCGGGACGTAAGGGGTGGGAGAGCAGCCTGCGGAACAGCTAGGAGCATTGAATTAATCTTTGGGTAACTCCTTGGATCCTCACCCAGGAAGCTGCTCACTGAATGGAAATGTGTCATGGCCCAAGTGTCCTGCACTGTGTCCCCGTGCACAGAGGAGGAGCCCCAGCTCAGGGTACAGGACCGTGTCCTCACACTCCAGGATCTGGAACTTCTCCGATCCTCTTTGGGTCCCTGCCCTCAGCACTCAGGGAAGGACCTGTCCCCAAGGGGTGCTCACTTGCTGGGCTGGGACAAACTGAGGACTGTGCCCTGGTGACACTGTCATGTCTGCAAGCCGGGATTCCATCATGCTTTGGCACAGCCCTCTGCAGGAGTGACCTGAGTGTCCCTGCACACTGGTGACTGCTGGAGGCCCAGGAGCCAAGTGCTCATCCCTTTGTCCCTTCAGGGACCCCAGAGGAGGATGAGGAGGTCCCCCAGCTGATGCGGACCAAGAGTGACGCCAGCTGCATGATCCAGAGGCGACCCAAGCGCCATGCACCTGGTGAAGCCCAGCTGATCCGGCGGCACCGGTTCTCCATCAATGGGCACTTCTACAATCACAAGGTGACACTCCAGTGTGGCTCAAGTGACCCTCCTCAAAGGCTCCAGGGGAGACTAGAGTTGCACCCCCAAAATATCCCCACTCGGGACCCACTGTCCACCACCCACCACCCATTCTCCAAGTCCTGGGGGTTTTGGCAGACAGAGATGCCAAGTTTATCTGTAGAGAGGCCATTTCTAGGTTTTCTCAAGCTGAGGGACTATCTCATGGGAACAGCATGTATCCTGCTGTCCCTGTACTGTGGTTTGAAACCATATGGAGTGTGCAGGGGCCCTGTTTGTTCCCAGAGAACCTGGCTGGGCTGGGTTCCCAGCACAGCCTTTTGTCCAAGTGTGCATTGTCCTGACCTTGGGAACGGATTGCCTTCCCCTATTACATCACTCTGAAAACACAGGCACTGTAAAGAGAAGCAATTGTTACTATAAATGGAAGGAGTGGCAGTTGGGTGAGGCTGGCCAGAGTGTCCTGTGCCGGTGCTGGCTGTATCCTGCTTTGCTGGGAAATGGAGCAGGGGTTCCCAGCTGGGCAGCTACCCTCCTGGATGACACATGGGTGGGGGTGGGTGGGTCTTGGGGTCACATCGGCAGGAGCAGCAGCCCAGTGCAGGCCGTGCAGGGACTGCTCAAGCCACTCTGGGAGTGTGCAAGAACTTAGGAGAAAGCTTTCAGCTCAGCAAGCCGAGAGACCCTACTTCAATCCATCCCATCACTTCCCTTCTCCTAACCCTGGGCCCTGGCAAGCTTTGCACGAGGTGCTACAGAATGGCCACAGCGTGTCCTTTACGTCCTGTTTCCAAAGGGGTTTAGTCTGCAAAAGCTTAAGCACCAGTTGTTAGTGTTGGAGTAAATACTAATGTGCTATTTTAAGAAAGTCTTTAAACACCTTCAAAGACCATGTGCCTGGGTGTAGCCTCTTCTGAATTCTGCATTCTTAGGAAAAAGAGGACTTTACCCCATGACACATGGAATTGTGGGGTTCGGCTCTAGTACACTGGCTTCTCCCATCTCCCTGGGGTGTCAGGCATCCCAGGATCTTTGGTCATAGCGTTGTCCTTTCAGGTGGGTGACTGACCAGCTCTCGTTTACCCACCCTGTGTTTTCTTTCTGAGAAAAAGGGACTCGTTCTAGGTTTGTCAGAGGCTGCCATGAGGGTTAAATCGAAGACTGCACAGAAAGTGTTGGCAGGTGCAATGTTTGGCAGGTGGTTGCTGAGGACTGTTCAACATGGACCGTGTCCTGCGTGACTTCATGTACAGATGCCCCCGACTTCAGATGAGGTTAGGTCCCATACAGTGAGCACAGGTTTAAAATACCCTGAGACACAGATGCATCTCGTCTGCCCACCCTACCAAACAACCTCACTAAGTGATGCAGTGACTGGTGCTGGTTGTCCCCAGTGTGATCCTGTGGCTGATGGATAGGCCTGTGGCTTGCTGCCACTGTCTGCACTGGGAGACACAATCCTGCAGCACATCACTAGCCTGGGAAAAGGTCCAAATACACAAATCACAGTACAGTTTCTACTGATGTGTATTGTTTTCCCATCATCATAAAGCTAAGAAATTGTGCACTGAACTCTCCTAGTTGTGGACCAACTACTTGTATAGTGTCTCACGGGCAAAAGCAAAATACCTGCAAGAGTAAATGTCGAGTATGGTAGCATACACCTTGATCACAGCTACTCAGGAGGCTAAGGCAGAAAGATTGCAAGTTCCAGGCCAAGAGCTGGGGAAGTAGCTCAGTAGTAGAGCATTCTCTAGCATGTGCAATGCTCTGAGTTCTATCTCCTTCATACACACACACACACACACACACACACACACACACACACGAATATAACGAGCCTCCTCCAAAACTGTGAGGAAGACCAGGGTGCTTGGTGGGACGCTGGTGTTGTGTGTGTGACTGGGGAGCTGTGATGGCACTATGTGGCCATGGAAGCCTACAGATGTCTTCAGCTAGAGCAATGGTTTTCAGAAGTGTGCTGGCAAATCACACTGTGTGGGCGACATGGCCCGGCATTCTTTTCCCAGTGCTGACTCAGTTCTGGAGTCTGCACCAGGGGGTTGTGGAGGACACAGTACAGCAGGGTGATGAGGCTTGGCCCATGCCACACTTTGGGAACCAGGTTTTTTGGAAGGTGGCACCTTTGGCAGCAATGTGAAAGGTGGAAGAAAAGGGCTAAGGGGAAGAGGATATGCTTGGGGACTGCTGCAGGGGGACCCAGGGCTCTGTTGGCACCACTGGAAGAACACAGAGGAGAGGACAGATGCGGACCTCGGGCCTTGGGATCAGCAGATATGAGGTGACTTGATGGGTAGAGTGAGGGCGAGTCCAGACCCCCCTCCATGAATCACCTCCCGGGTCTGGTTCCTGGGTTGCAGAGAGAGCTGGCCCTAGTGCGGTGGGGAGTGGGTATCTCCTAGGGTCCTCTGTAAGATGCCCTGCTGCAGCTTCCTTGAGCACCCTGAGTCTGGAACAAACTTGGCACAGGGGGGCACACTGTGCCCAGAGTAGGGCACCATACTGTTAGCTCACAGCCCCACTGGGTCTGCCCTGAGCCGTCCTCCTCCCACACAGACCTCGGTGTTCACCCCCGCCTATGGGTCCGTGACCAACGTGAGGGTCAACAGCACCATGACCACACTGCAGGTACTCACCCTGCTGCTCAACAAGTTCAGGGTGAGTGGGGCCAAAGGGTGGGTGCCTCCCAGGGCTGTGGGCACCTTGCTGGGTGGGGGGCTGGGAGGGTGAGGGCAGAAGGCTGGCAGGGTTTCCTCAGCTACAAGGGAGGCCCTGGGATTCAGGCAAAGCCGGCTGGGTCCTGGGCACATAGATTTGTGCTGGTGGTTGTCTGTTCCCTCTCAGCCTGCAAATCTGAAGTCTGACTTCTGTGGCCTCCTGTGCAGGTAGAAGATGGCCCTGGGGAGTTTGCACTCTATGTGGTCCATGAATCTGGGGGTAAGTGCTATCTTCTGTTTGTGCAGCAGGAAAGCAGAAAACCTGTGTCCCTACAGCCACCGCCTAGCTCCCTGGCAGCCCTCTCCTCTCCCTTGGACAATGCTGCTCCTCCACTGCCCCCATTGTTGTCAGAATCCCACAGTCCTTTCACCCCATCCCGTGCACTGGTGGCTGTCCCTTTCATGGGGACTCGGCCAGCAGGGTGGGACATGTGCGGGGCTATGAGACTGGGGTGCAGTCCAGAACCTGCAGGTCCCCTGCAGGGCTGGTGGCCAAACTGGCACCCAGCCCACCTCTCCTGCCCCTCATCTCCTACCCCTCTGCTCTCTGTGTCCCAGGGGACCTCAGCTGAGTGATGCTTGACAAAGAAACAAAGCCTTCTTCTACCCGTGGCCCTGTAAATTAGATGAACCCAAGTCAGATTAACAAGAGGAAAGCAGACAAGGTTGTTCACAGCTGCATCGGCCATAGGTGATCCCTGGACAGTGACCCAAGGGGTGGGAGAACGTGGCTCACACAGCCTCTTGGTGCCAGTGCAGAGCCCGGGACACAGGAAGCAAAGGAATTTGCCAAGATGAGAATCAGACAGAGTTTATTCAGATCAGAGTGTGCTTCCTAGAGAGACAGTGGGGCTTTAGTTTCAGAGAGGGGAATCAGGGATTGGAGAGGCAGGAAGGGGCTGAGGGTCTCAGAGATGCCTTTCTCAGGGGATTCTGCTTCAGGAACAGAGCTCATTTTTAGCCTGTTTCTTTGTGGAGATTCTTGTGGTGCTTCCTTCAGGTAGGTGAGGGTCCTGAGTTGTCTCTGGAGACTGACTTCTGTCTTTCCTGGTGGAGAAAGGGGCCACCCTGACAAACTTCTGCCCTGCCTTGAGGCAGGTGGGAGGAGGGCAGTGAGCTTTCCCTGCATCGGTCCTATTCCGTCACCACAGTAACTCTGTATCACAGTGCCTTACATGGGGTGGCCTGTTTTGCTGTCCTTTGGCAGATCATCCATCTCTCAGAGCAGCAGATTCAGTGAACCCTCTGACCGCCCATCCTCTGCCATGCTCCTGTCCTGGGGGAGAGACCACCCTGATGACCTGAGAGCTATGTGAATTACTTCTCTTTCAGAGCGGACAAAGCTAAAGGACTGTGAGTACCCGCTGATTTCCAGGATCCTGCATGGGCCCTGCGAGAAGATTGTCAAGATCTTCCTGATGGAGGCAGACCTGGGCGAGGAAGTTCCCTATGACGTGAGTGGGGTTGAGACTGGGAGGCTGGGGGGAGGGAGGAGGTGACCTTGAGGCGATGTCCACTGGAGCTATCCTGAGGCTTCAGTGCCCTCTTCCTGGCTGGCCTAGGCCAAGATGGGCCTGGGTCCTAGGAAGCCACGGCCTGCTCCTTTTCATCTCTAGTGATACCTTTTCCTCCACTGGCAGGCGTTTGGTTGTGATTTGGATAGAGACTTTCACAGGGTTCCTTAGCTGGAGCCTAATACAGGTAAGGGAAGGAGGTGCCTAAATTGGCTCAGAAGCCTGTAGAATTGGGGCCCAGGGGAAGGTAGGGCTTTCTGTCTCTGGGCCTCCCCACAGGCTGGTCAGATTTCCTCCATTGTCAGAAACCATTCCCACCACCCCCACCAGCAGGGACCCGGTGCCTTTCTTATAATCCGCTCCAGGCTTCCTCTGGGGATAAGCCTTGCCTGTGAGATAAGGAGATTCTATTCTCTGTCCACAAAGGGAGCAGTGGGGCATGGGAAGGGGGTGGCTGCAACTCTGGGGACATGGGACCTTGGTGGCCTGGCCCACTATGGAAGCCAAGAGGAAAGAAAAACATGCTTGGATTTCTTGCATAAAGCACATCAAAGTGTTCTTGGATTTTCTAGGTCGCTCAATATATTAAGTTTGAAATGCCTGTGCTGGACAGTTTTGTTGAAAAATTAAAAGAAGAGGAGGAGAGAGAAATTATCAAACTGACCATGAAGTAAGCGGCAGTTTTCAGCCAGCCATGGATCCTAACCCTGGGCTGGGCACACAGAGCACCCCTCCGCTGGGTGGGCACCCCAAGGTCTGAGGAGACTCCTAGCACCGCCTTGGCTCCTGCTCTGTGCCGACTGGCATGTTAGGGTGACAGATGCCTGAATGAAGGGGATGCACCCCAGTCTGCCCACCCAGCCTTGGCCTCCTCCCAGACCCCAGGTGGCCACCCAGGAAGGCAGAGAGAGACAGGAGTACAGTGTCCACTGGGTGAAGATTTCCAGTTCTGCTGGTGACCCAGCTGCTGCTGCAGAAAGGCAGTTCAGTGGAGGGGGGATAGCAGGGCCAGCTGCGTGAGGTTAGCAGTCTGCAGGTCCCAGCAGGTTTGCCCCTCAGCAAGGCAGAGCACGAAGAAACACCCAGAGAGTATCTGCCCTGCGGGAAGGAGAGGAGTGCAGCTCGCTGGAGAGCCTGTGAGGGTCTAGCTTATAGTCCAGCTTTGGGCTGGGTGACCTTGGAGAGCCACACTCCCATCTGTGCAGTCACCTACACTGGGAGCCAGTGGAAATCCCATCAGAGGAAACTACCCACTCCACCACCAGTCAGGTCACTAAGGCTTTACAGCTAGAAAGGACCCGGAAGTCCCCTAGTCAGACTTCAGAGTGCAGAGGACACTGAGGCCAGACTAAGAAGGGTGCAGCATAGGTTATTTGCAGAGCTCAGGCTGGAACACAGCCTTCCTAATCCCTACCACCGCCCTGTGCACCCTGGCGCCTCCCATCCCTACTGGAGCGTCTAAGGAATAGAATCTACCACATTCTGACTGCTGCTTGTACAGTCTGTAGCCCTGGTAACAGTTTTTCATGGAAGCTGGTGGGCTCTGCCCTCGTTGCTAGAGGAGACACAGTGATAGGAACACCAGTCCCTGGGCCAGGCACCTGTGTGCCCATCCCTCTGCTCTCCCCCAGCATCAACGAGTTCCTATTTCCATCTCCCTGTAGGTTCCAAGCCTTGCGTCTCACAATGCTAGAGCGCCTGGCACAGCTGGTGGAGGCCGAGTAGCTACTGGTGCGCCTGTTCTGCTGTCCCCAGCCACAAGTGCCATGGACCCCAGTGGCTGGGCTGACCATTCACACTGATCACACCGCTGCCTGAGGAATCCAGTGCCCATGCTTCTGATGTGTCAAAGCCGAAGTACAGAGAGCCCTGCTCCCTCTGGGAGCCACAAGGGATAGATTCAGGCCCTGAGAGCCAGGGGCCTTTCAGCCAGGCTCTGCACAGGAGGCTGCCTGGGCAGTGAGTGCCCCTGAAGCTGTGGCACTAGCCTCACCCTCGGGCTGAGCATTGTGGCCAGTCCCATGCATGCCACACCCCCAGCTCAGGAGGGCAGCACCTAATAGAGTCCACCAGCCCTACCCTCATCACCCAGGAGCCATGAGAGCCTTGTCCATCCCTCTGCCACTCGGCTCTGCTGCGGAAAGCCATGTTCCAGTCCTCTCTTCCCCATGGTGACCCCAGGCAACAGCCCTGCACCCCAGCACAGAGGTCAGGTCACCAGCAAGACCACAGGTCCCATCTCTCTGCAGAGTCAGTCTACATGCTTCATGCTCAGTGAGACTCAAAGGCAGTCATGACTGGAGTTCACTGAGAGCGGTGTCAGCTCGATCCCATGAGGAGGAGGGCCCACGGCTCCGGCAGGATATGGCGGTGGTGGCAGCTCAGCTCTGGAAGGCAGGGCTCAGCCCATCGAGCAGTCCCAAGGATGCCTGTGCACTTCTGCCCCAGTGGGCGGAGTGACCCAATACTTCCCAAAAGAGTGCGGTAATGAGGGAAAGGCCCATTTGGGGAGGGAGAGTTTTGAATTCCTGGAGGCAGACACAGAACAATGTGTTTATTGACTGGTGGAGAATTTTTGGAATGAGTGAGGAAGGCTTTGCAAACCCCTACAGCAGTTTATGTCAGCTGCGCGGGTGTTTGTCTAAAACGGCAAATTGAAGCCCCAGCTTTTCCTTTGCTGGTCTCTGTGGGTGACAGATTCCCAGGGAGGAACTATGAAGGCCTGTGGAGAGGAAAGAGATTCCATGTCAGTGCTGCAGTAGCCCCACATGGACTTGGGACACGGCAGAGCTGGGGAGCACCTCATTGTGTGGAGCCCCTGGGCTATGTTGAGGGCACCAGGGCTCCCCGATCAGCTCTGTGATCAGAGGTGATTGCCAAGGAGGCCAGTGCGCTTGCCCCTCTGCTCTGGCAGACTAGCTTTGTAGGTTGCTGCTCTGAACTGTGGACATGAGGACCATGCTTTCCTTGTCTTTGCCTCCCCGTGTATCCACTATGGCCCCAGCTCTCAGAAGCTCATATCCCACGGCATGTGCAGCCGCAGTTGACACTGATAGACTCCTTGCTTCTGTGCTCAGTTGAGACCACTGTGGCCTGAGACACAGAAGAGGACGTACTGGTGGGGCCTTCAGGTGGCTGAGCAGCAGGGCTACCCTGAACTGCAGGCTCTGGGCACTCCAAGGGCTCAGGACCTTCCAGGTAGGGGCACAGGAGAGGGTGGGATCATACCAGGTGGGAGCTCCGAGTAAGCTGACTCTGAGCCTGTGTCTCAGGCCTGGGACCACTCCTGTCCCCTGTTGAGTGGTAACGGAGTAGCAGCCTTGTGCTTGACCCCAAGGGACAGAGATGGAGCTCCTGTCAGCCCTGTGCTCAGAGCTGTCCTCAGGAGCAGCAGGCCACACAGCAGGGAGAGCCACAGCCAGGGGGCTGTGGAAGGAGGCCAAGGCTGCATGGCACCGCCCTGGGCTCCAGAAACCATCAGAGCAGGATTCCTCCTGTCCACACCAGCCCGGTCTGTTGTATTTTTTTTGCAATTGTTAAAGTATGATTTAAAACCTTTTAGATGAGTGTCATTTTCAAAACTAATTTCTGAATATCACAGCTAGGAAAAGTCTCAGCAAGTTACACAGACAAGGGAAAAATGCTTCTTCTGCAATGCTTGGAGGGGTTTGCAAGGCATCTGATCAGAAGCCCTCAGGAAATCTGCCAGCCCAGGCTGGCCCACATAAGGCTGTCAGACAGAGAGCTGTGGTTTCGGCTGGTTGCGGCACTGCTTTGTCTAGTTCAGTTCACGGCGTGGCTCCACATGTTCCTCATGCCTCACACAGTCCAGGTATCCAAGGTACAGCACAGCGAAGCTCCCTGTCAGAAAGTGCTGTCTTCTAGGTTGCACCATCCTCCCATCCAGCCTCGGGGACCCGCCAGGATGATAAACATCACTGGATAAGATGAACTTGATTGCAAAAGGACTGAACTTGGGGAAAAACAGGGTTGTTTGTTCAGAACAAATGACCAGAGGAATCAAAAACAGCTTGTTTTTCTGCAGCAAGAACCCTGTGCTGCCTGCTTGGAGTGTTTACCAGAAAATGGGCTAAAGACCTCTCACCATCAAAACAAAGCCGTGTACCAGGGAACATCTGGCCCCTGAGCTCCCAGGAACAAGGCCAAGGCTGACCCAGCCTGACCAGGTGACTGCTGGAGAAATTGGAGATGCCAGACATGGCTGGGCATGGGGGCTCAAGGTCCCCACAGCTGCAGAGGGGCATCCTGGTCGGGTGCAGAGGTGAGCAGCAGCCCCCTGTCCTCGGGCCCTTCGCAGTGACCATTCAGGAAGCCAGGTCAGAGCCAAGCAGCTCCAAGTACAAAAACAGCCAGCTGCACAAGCTATATTTAGCCATGAGCTATGATTGGAAGGGAGCCAGCTATCGACGTGCCCAGAGGCCACAACATGCAGCAGGCATGGGCTGTCCTCCTGGGGCAGTCACAGGGATGTTTTCTGTAGGAGTGGGAATTCCCAGGATTTCTTTCATGGAGAGCACAGAAGAAGCAAAGCAAAGTCTTAGGCATAGAGGATAGAACCTTGCTTCAGGCCCCTGAGCTGAGGGGTCCACTTCGGGGAGAGGGACCATGCTAGCCACCGTATTAGGCCATGGGGCTGACCTTGTTGATTCCTGGGCTGCTGATCAGCACTGCCAACACAGACCCAGGGCAGCAGCCCTCCGCTCTGAGATGGTGCTTGCGAGACAGCAAGTACATAAGTATGTGCAGAAGCACATGCACAGGGATGGTGCAGGAATGGGACCATGGGAGAAGGAAGTGGTCTTGCCAGGAGCTTCCTGGGCGCTCAGCCCAGTGGGTGCTCTTTCCTAGCATGAACCCGTCCAATAGCCTGCACTAGGGGCACTGTGGTCCCAGCTTCCCAGAGAAGCCTTGGCCATGGAGGGACCCTTGCCCTCTCAGCTTATCTTACCTAATCCCCAAAGAAGCAATTAGGACCCCTAACTGTGTGCCTCCATTCTTTCCATTCTCTTTCCTTTTCTAAATTTCAGATGTGACTGCTCCCTGATTGTTTAATTTGCTCTAAAATAACCTGGAATTCCCAGCTCTCTGGCTTCCAAGCCTGCCTCTATTTATAAAAATGTGTAACTTTCTATGGTGTTTCAGAAAAACCAGGTCCTGGTGGGTGAGAACCAGCTTCCAGAGGGAAAAGGTGTTGTGAGACCAGACAGAAAGACAGACAGCCCTAGGACAGCAGTTTATTAGGGACCCGTGGACAAAAGTGTGGCTTGGGTGACAGCAAGATAAGAGGCTCCCTGTACCCTATAGCAGAAGGAAAGAGTCTGTTTATACACCGAGCTAGACAAAGGTGGGCCTGAACTAGCCAGGATGTAGCAGGCCTCTCTCAAAGACTCAACATGCCCAAGGTCAGTCAAGAAACCGTCCAGGCACCAGTGACCAAGGCAACATGCTAAACTGATTCTCTTAACAACTCTGTTGTCCTGTAGGGTTTGGGATATGCACTCAGGTTACCTGGTGGGCAGACTAATGGTCCCAATCCCGACAGCTGTAGTCATGTAAGTGGGAGCCAGGTTACCTGCCTCAGTTTCCTCAGCAGTAAAATGGAGATAAAGCTTCCTATCTCTCAAGGTAACTGGGAGGCATATCAGCTTTTCTACGAAAGCGTTTTTCTCTTTTGCTTGTTTTAGGGGACTGTGGTTGGCACAGATGGGTTTAGGTGGCTCTGTCCACTGTGTCTTTTTCCTGGGCTGCAGCTGCAGGAGCCGCCCCTCCCTGTCCCACCCTAGCCTGGTGGCAAAGGGAAAGAGCACAGAGCTGGCAGAGACAGGGACCAAAGCTCCCCTAGGCTTGAGGCACCTCACATCCACACACGCCAGTCACATGGAAAGACTACCTGGGTGGTATGGGCCTGCAGGTCCCTAGGGGGAACTGAGGGTCACCTGCAAGAGACAGGAATGTGGGGCCAGAGAATGTGGCAGGGGCAGGGCAGCCACACCTGAGAGTGCTTGATGAGGCCCTGGAAGAGCTTCAGACGGAAGTGGGGGAAGGAGCTCAGTAAGCTTTCTGACAAGGTTAACTATTGTGGTAGTTAATAAATAACTTGAGGGCATAAACCCTGCCTGTTTATTCTCTGACGTTTTCTTTTCCCGCTGACTCCCAAGTCTCTTCTGGCCCTTGCCTCTCTCCATCCTCACCCCCACCCCTGCCTACCACTCACTCCCTTTTACTTCCTCCTGATTTTTATGTCTCTCCTTTTTAAAATCTTCACCTGGCCTCCAATCTGTACATCTCTGGGACTGGCCCAGTTGTCTTCAGGCATGAGAAAAAGGGGCAATGTGGAATATAGAAAGGGTTAGTTTTAATTCATGGCTGTCTTACTATGATGTGTTTTTAGAAAAATGTTTATTATTTTCAAGAACACAGAGAGGAAACAGTCCCAGCAGATCAGTTTTGGTCTTGAAAATTGGCGAAATGGTCCCTAGCGTCTCTCTCTACCGCCCATACCCCCAGCACCTCCAACCACCAGCACCAACATCTTTAATAATTTAATAATAAAAACCCTAAATGGCTTTCATTTCTTACGTGTTGTGCTTTGTGCTAAGTACCTCCCATTTAAACTTCACAGTCATCCACACCATACTGACAAAATCACTGAGCTGAACTTCGTGGTCCAGTTTCCTGCTTTGCCAGCTACTGAGCTGGAGGCCCATCCCTAGCGTGGACTCCTGAGGGTTAGGGTTAGGGTGAGATGTGATGCTCCCTGCTCCCTGAGATTACGGTAAAGACCGATGGCCAGAACGCAAGGAAAAGCCCTGTGCAAGGAATGAAGCACCTTACAAACCATTAGTGGGACAAACACAAAGCACGCGGTGTGACAACAGGCTGGGCGTATCAGAGAGCGCAGTGTGAGCCACGGGCCTTTGTTCTAAGGCAGGAAAGCCTGACGGGTTCTGAACTGATGGATGCCACGATCTGACGGGTTTTAGGATTATCGGGGTGAGTGTACAACACAAAGCAGTAATCCAAGCATGAGGGAGTTAGCTCCTTGAGTAGTGGACATTGTGTCGGGCTGGATCCCAATTGTATCTGACGGGAGACCCCACAGAATTTGTGGGTGGGGTGGGTGAGCCGTCCATTGTACAGGTTGGACGCCCCAGGTCAGGTCTGCAGGTATCGGAGTTTATTTGGGGTACACGTGTCTGTGGTGTCCACTGTACAAGCGGACGGGCTCCTGGGCAATCGACTGGATGCGGAGGTCTGAGGTTTTCTAATATCTGCAACCTGGAATCCGTCCGGAGGCCAGGTGGGTCCTCTCGAGTGAGGGACAGACGAAGGCTGGCGGCTGGCACTGCAGCTGGCGCGAAGGCAACAAGCGAAGCGCCAGGGGCTGGGACCATAGAGGGCACTCCTCCCCGTTCCTAGAGCGGCCGCTCGTCCGGCCGCGGGAGAAGAGCGGCGTGGGCTGCGGGAACGGCGAGGCAGCCCGAGACCCTAGAGGGTCACTCAGGCAATCGGCCTGGACTTCCGCCGGTGAGGCGGCCACTGCAGTGTGCGAGCTAGGGCTATTGAGGGTCGCTCCGCCCCGTTCCTAGAGCGGCCGCAGCGGTGGCGGCAAAAGGCCCACACTTCCGGCGAGGCGCAGGCCCGGCAAGGGCGGTGGCGGGAGAGGTGAGTGGGCGCGCCTTCCCGCGGGCTCTGGGGCCGCGGCTCTGGAGGAGGGGGAAGGCCGAGCGGTAGGGTCCGGCCGCGGGCGGCGGGGCGAGGCCTGCGTGGCTCTGGCGAATTGGGGCCCGAGGCGGAGGAAATGGGCCGGAGGGGTCTCGGGCTCATTCTGCGCGCGGGCCACACCGGGTCCATTGTGCAGCGGCCCGCGGCGTCCCTCCCCCGGCCCTCCCGCGGGGTGGGCACCGCCTGCCCTGCGGGCCACACAGTGGGGCGCGGGCGAGGCAGCGCGAGCGGCGCAGGGCTGGGAGACGGCGCTGCACCGCGCATCCGGGGCGGGCCTGGGCGTGCAGTCTCCCGCCGCATCTGACCGCTTTAGCGTTTTTAAAAAAAGTGCTTTAAAAGTACGTAATTACCGTGATAGGTAATTCTTGGACACTGTGTACATAACACAGTGTCCTCTGTGTAGCAGGTAGTCTGTAAATATTTCATGGAGTTAATGGATGGGAAATGCTCTTTGCACTTTTATATTATATGTAGTTTGCTCTTTCCAGTACCATAATTACAGTGAATATAATGGTTAAATATTCAGAAAAAGTCCTATGCGCTGTGAAGCCTGGAGTCTCCATTATACAAAATGAAAGGCAAAATTATATTATGTATATTTTCATCTACTTGTTTTGTGTGCTTATTTGGAGAGAAACCCACGGCAATTATTCCTATTTTTAAAGTCTACAACCTGATGCAAGATCCAGAAAATAGTTTCACTAATTTTATTTGGCAGTCCTGCCCTCTCCCACCCTGCCACTTATTTGGAGTTCTTGGGTTTTTTGTTTGTATGTTTGTTTGGGTAATTTGAAATAGCCTCGAGACAACCATAAGAGTAAATAAAACGAATTTATTTGTAAGTTTTTAAGACTTGGGTATTTTTAAAAATTCCATCCTATTTTTACACGAAAATTACTTTCAACCTTTCTCCTTTTTTCTATGTTTTACTTATCACACTCTTCCCACTCAGTTTCATATCCCTAACTGAAAAAAGATCAGTCGGCATTTTCTCTCTTCTTTCTTAGGTCATTAGAATCCAAAGTAATAATAATGCAGCACTTCGCCGAGGTTTTTCCCATCCAGTACTTTCGACTAGATTCACAGTAACTTAAAATTTACAAGTATGTTTCCCTGCTCCCCCATTGCTGGGGATTAAACCCAGGACCTTTACGCTGGGCCACGTCTTCAGCCCTTTTTATTTTTCTATTTTGATACATTCTTGATAAATTACCCAAGCTAGGCTTAAATTTATGATGCTCTTTACCTCAGCTGCCTGTAGTGCTGGGATAATGGGCCTGCATTACTACAATCAGCCATACTTTGAGAACACCTTATGCTATGTAGAACTAAGTATATATAACTGTGGAAGTCTATACATACTTATTTGTGGCCAGACAAGTAAGGATAAATAGGAATAGATCATGTAGCATATGATTTTTTATGTCTTTCAAATTTGGATAAGCCAATTCCATAGTCATTATTTAATGAGAAATTTAATGTGGGAATAAATTGGAAACATAAAAATATTCTATTACACAAACACTGTGAAATTATATCTTCCCTTTTTTTTCTTGCTTCCTCTTAGTCCTTCAAAATAATATATTCAATTGATAATGCTTTTTTTTTGTTTTTTGAGACAAGGTTTCAGGATGTAGTTCATGCTGGCCTTGAACTGACTGTGTAGCCTACGCTGGCTGTGAACTCATGGCAATCCTCCTGCCTCAGCTTCCCAAATGCTGGGATTATAGGTGTGTACCACTATACCAGTGATAATGCTTTAAAAATTTTTTTTTACCTCATGACTTTTGTCTTTCCCCATAGACAAAAACTTCAATGGTAAATTCAATCAAAATGTGAGATACAATTAAATTTAACCTGTAGAATTACTAGAATTATTTTGCATATATTTTAGCCAAGAATTAACTTTATTTTCATTTGTGTTAAACATGTTTAATTTGAGTATCTATCTAATTTTGATGAGTTGAACAGGTATTAAAATGAATAATGGGTCATCTATAATTCATGATTTTTTTCTTCTATACAGAAAATACTGAGCTCTCTAGCTTCAGGACATGAGACTTTAGCTCAGAAGACAGTAGACACTCTGGCGAATACATTCGGCTTTTCACCATGAGGCGAGCAAAACCTAAAGGGAGTATTTCTCGGGGCTCAAACCAAGGAAAAGCTTTTGAGAACAAGAGCAAGCGTAAGACAGTCCGTCAGCGACAGAAATGGGGAATGACCATTCGCTTCGACTCTGGTTTGAGCAGGCTGAGAAGAAGCTTGGATGAGAAACCCTACAAATGCACTGAATGTGAAAAGAGTTTCAGTCAGAGTTCAACTCTTTTTCAGCACCAGAAGATCCATACTGGAAAGAAATCCCATAAATGTGCTGATTGTGGGAAAAGTTTCTTCCAGAGCTCTAATCTCATTCAGCATCGCCGCATCCATACCGGGGAAAAGCCCTATAAATGTGATGAGTGTGGAGAAAGGTTTAAACAGAGTTCAAATCTCATTCAGCACCAGAGGATCCATACTGGAGAAAAACCCTACCAGTGTGATGAGTGTGGCCGGTGTTTCAGCCAGAGCTCCCACCTTATTCAGCATGAGAGAACCCACACTGGGGAGAAGCCCTACCAGTGCAGTGAGTGCGGCAAGTGCTTTAGCCAGAGCTCTCATCTGAGGCAGCATGTGAAGGTGCACAAGGAAGAGAAGCCTCGGAAAGGCCGGGGTAAAACCATAAGGGCCAAGCCTCATCCAGTAACCTCCTGGAAAGCGGGGGCAGGAAGGAAGTCAGCGGCTGGTCTCCGCCAAGGAAAGGGCACTGCTTCGAGCCTTTTTAAAAAAAATAAAAAGTAAAGATAAAAGCTCTCTCTTCGAACTGGGAATGCTTAATAGTAGAGGATTTAGATACTGAATCCTTCCCTAGCATGGAGACATTGGGGGTTTAGTGACACTGGGCTGATGCTACATGGGTCCAGTTGCCCTCATTTCTTTTTTATGTGACAGAGCAAGAAGAACTGAAAATGTGCTTTTAGAACTGGGGCCCCTTATTAATAGAGCACTTCGATATTAATCTAGGATCTCTCCCTAGCATGGAGATGTTGGGAGTTTAATGTCATTATTGGGCTGATGCTATATGGGTCCAACTGCCCTCATTTAATTTTATGTGATATGGAGCACGGAGAACTGAGAATATGTTTTTAGAACTAGGGCCACTTAATAGTAGAGCACTTAGATAGAAGAGCCTTCCCTGGGGTGAAGACATTGAGGGTTTAATGAGGGCTGAAACTGTGGGAGTTCAGCTGCTCCCTTTTGTTAAGTATGACGTGGATCACAAGGAATTGAAAACATGTTTTGAGAACATAAGATCCTTGACCTCATTTGAAATTCTTTCCTGCATCATTTTGACAAAAAGCATGTTTTCACAGCACATTAGCGAAAATGTAGGTATGCCCATGATTACTCAGTTTTAGGACTTTATGTGGAAGGAATGATTAAAGGGAAAAGGAAATAATTTCATTAGTTTTGAAGTTCTACAACAAATTTTGAGCACTTAAGTTTGTAAAGTTTAGTATATTAACTGTTGGTTCATGATTGATTCAAGATTGAATTAATAAAATGTATTCAAGTTCACAGCTTATTAATCAACAAAACCCATCTGTTTTAGCTTTCTTCTGTACCCTCCCTTTTTGTTCGTTTTTTGCCAGTTACTAAAGGAGTAAAAATGGCCCTGCTTTTCACCATGACCTTCATCAGAGTTCGTAAAGAGTCCACAAGTCTCCTGTTCATACAATACTGTCATTTGTCATGATGTTATTCCTCTGTCACTTACTTTCCAGAAGGTGAAATTGACTTGTGTTCATTCCCATGGCCTCTTTGGGCATTTTCTTGTGTTCTTAACTGAGCCAGCCTTTTAGATCTACATGAATAAACAAACCACATCTAACCAACAAAATCTCAGCTTGCTTGTTAAAATAATATACAATTCAGAGACCTTCCTGTCTTCAGGACTGAGCCTTAGATAAATCTGTTTATCTCAGACAGATGTTTGTCAACAGCAAAAGTTACTTAATATGTCAGTGCATTGTAGCTTCTTTAAAAGTTACCTTTTCTGTATTACAAGAAATGTTTAAGAAGGCTAGAAAACATGTTTCTTAACATCCTTCAAGATGGTGCCAAGTGTCTTGCATTTCTGATCAACCTTCAGCTCAGGTTTTCATTTCTATTGAATGCCAACATTCTGATTTTTTGGTATATTTTGTAATCATTTCCTGCTGTATTAGTTACAGTTCATAAAAATAAAATATTTTGCATAGTACTACCTTCTTTTTATTTTTCTTTTGGAAAATTGTGTTAGTGATTTAGATAACAGACCTGCAGAGGTTTTAGAAGAATCACTTGTTTTGGTTGTTTTGAGCTCCTCAGACTTGAAATTTGCCTGCCTCTTGACCTTGTGCTTGAGTGCAGGGCTGTAAAAGATGGCTTTGTAAAACAATTCCCAAATACTTTGCAAGTACGAGGCAGTTGTGGTTCTCTTTTACAAAGACTTGCTCTTTGATATCCCTGTTCACCACCACCAAGTCACTTTACAGCAGAAGCATGTCTATGGCCTTTCAGTGGGATTATTGTCTTGTTTACTTTATGTCTGGAATAATTTCTGGCCGAACCAAGACAACTCTTTAAAGTTTTATGTATTGCCTATTTTGGTAATAACCACAGCATCCTGCATCAGACTGCTGTGTAGCTAGGTTTCATAGTTTACATGTTTATCTTTTATAGATTTAACATATTCTGTATCATAAACCAAGTACCCCAGACTTTAATTTAGTCCTAATTTACCTTTGCATATTTTATCTGGAGCCTTAAAACGGAACAGATAGATGAGTAACATTTGCTGTAGCCTTCTGTGGTAGCCACTATGTGGCACTACAACCTTATGCTACTTGAATGGGCATTTCATGAGATAGAGAAATCCCAGCAGTTTAAATTAATGCACTAATTTGGTAGTTTAATGCTCTTTATGTAGCTCTCTAAGGAACTGCCTCTGAATACAGTCTCGTTTCGTGGAAATATATGCTGTTCCTTCCTGTGTTCTGCAGAAATTTAAATGTAACTCAGGAGTTTGCCAAACACTGAGTCCTTTACTGTTTTGGAAGACTTTTAAAAGGAAAAAAAAGTTCGCTATCTGGTTTTCTATACCCACAATATTTTTTTTTATTATTAGTACATGTTTGCAATTCACAGTTTACAGTCATCTTGGGGAGTGGTTACATGTACATATTACAGCTTTTTTTTTCTTATTCCCTTGCTTCCCCCCTCTCCTCTGGTTTTCCTATCACCTTCTACATACTTGTTGGTATTATTAGTCTTCATAAGAACTTTCTGGTGTTTATTTAAAGAAAACCTCCAGGGGCTGGGGATTTAGCTCAGCGGCAAAAAGTGCCTGCCTGGCAAGCGCAAGGTCGTGAATTCGGTTCCCGGTACTGGAGAAAAACCAAAAAATAAAAAGAAAAAAAAAAGAAAACCTCCAAAGTTACTTAGTAACTGCTGAAAAATTTCCCACCCTACCAGTAATTAAGATGTGTCATTAAAAATCACTTGGCTTTCACATCCTTTTATCCAGTCATTTAAAAAAAAAATTAGGGTTAGGTTAGGAAACCAAAGTCACTGTGTGTTCCAAAGTAAACAGTTCAGTGGAGCTAACCAGATGAATGGCTCTTGGTTCCTTCTCTTTCCTCTCTGACCATGTGGGCCACCAGCTCTGGTTTAGTTCATTACCTGTATTCAGTTTCCTCTATTAAAATACTTGCTCCATTCTTTCTCATGGCTGGACATTGATTAAAACAGTAACAAGCAAAACTAAAACGAGAAGAGCTAAGTCTTCCAAGGTGTAAAACTGACTATTGTGAGGCTGTGGGACCCTGTCACACTCCTGCACTGGTGGTGGGATGCAGATGTCCTAGGAGGGACTTGGTGATGTCTTAACAGGTTTATACATGGTCCAGAAATGATATTTCTATAAACTATTCCCATGATACAGCTCCAAAACTATGAAGTATATGTGCCTACATGGCAAGGCATTTTTACAGAAGAGGCTCATTTGTCTCTACGTTGGCCACAGTGCAGACATATCCTTCAGGAAGGGCTTTGCTTTCATGCTGTAATCATTGCTCTGCTGGCTCTATTCTTAGACCTCAGTGTTTTCAGAGGTCAGCTTGCCTCACCCCATGCAGGACCAGACACACGTTAGTAAGTGCTCTTGATGGATTTAGCATGACCGCTGATGCAAACCCGGCGTTAAAAGTCCTTGCTGCGCTGGAAACATTCAGCCAATGATGCCGCTAGCCATGTAGGCAGAGTGTCTTAACAGACTCTGGGCCTTTGTATTTTATATTATGTTATCTGAAACTGTCACTAGATGGCAGCAAAGGCAATGTAGTGGAAACCATCCAGCTTTCTTAAAAGTTTTGTGCTCAAACCTGAAGGGCTGGGTTGTATCTCAGTGATGGAACGCTTTCCGCGTATGCAAGAGACCCTGTGCTAGGATCCTCAGTACTGAGGAAACAAAGTAAAAACTTCAGGCCACTCACAGTCAAGTGAGGTTCAGGAAATGCCTTCAAAGATGCAAATATAACTTTAAAAGCTTTAGTCAAATTACTTGGATGCCATTTCCATCCATTTTCACTGTAGCTTGCATATTAATTGATTTACAAGGCACAGGGAGGTAAACAAGTTCCTATCTTATCCTGGTAGAAAAAGAAAGAATCATCTAAAACAAGGAGGCCCCTGATGGAGTGATGGGAGAAGGGAAGGCTGAGACCACTGGATTTTGATCCCATCATGACCTTCAAAAGGGACTATGTAGTGTCTGTCCCAGTAGTTGTCTGTCCAACGACTGACAAGGAGAAGTCTACCCGCTGGCTCTGATAGCCATTGTAATGTGGTCCTGCACATTGACCCCCAATACACACACACTTCTAGATTCTAGAGGCTCCTGTTTGCTTGAGAGTAGACTGTAGTCTACGATGACAGGAGCACCCCAAACTAGAAAGTCCAAGCATGGAGAGCATGGTGAGGGCAAACTGTTTTCGGTGTGAGGTCAGTCAAAACTCATGTGACTCATTTGTCTCAGCTATTGCCTGACTCAGAAGGGAAACCAAGTGGATGGTAGTTCAGTACCAGATCTAATACAGTGTTGTCTTTGTCACACACAGTATCCAACATCCAAAGGAGGCGGGGTTTATTTTGTTTCATGTTTTCAGGGGCACAGAGGAGAAAAGCTGCTCATATCATGGTGGCCGGGGAGCAGAGACAGAAGGTATGAACTGTAAGAACACACCCTTCCAGGTCATGACCCCGGTTACCACCTCCAGCCAAGCTCTGCCTTCTAACACCCGCATGATCCAATCACTTTCCAAATACGTGAGGCTTTGGGGGACATTTCAGGTGCAGACTATAACAAATACCTTTGAGAATTATGTTCTGAAGTTCAGAAAAATGTCTCACGAATATGAAAGAAGCCCACGTTCACAAAGCAGAAAGAAAAAAATTCAGATAAATAAGGAGATAAGTAGATTAGGGGAAATTTTAAAGAATATAAAATTGAAACTGAGACCATTGAAATCCACACTGAAGGTAGCAGGGACCAATACAGATATTTAAGATCACAGTGTCATGTGAAAGATAGCTCAAGAAACTTTTCCAGAGTGTGGAGGGAAAAAAACCCAAAAAAACAAAATGAAAATGAGTGTGGACAGAGATCCAACCCATGGTTCTCTGGCTGGCATGCTAGGACTGCACATGGAGAAATGGAATCAAGAGGAAGGACTGCCCCAAGCCACAAATGATTACCAGGGGTTTTCTTAATTCAGAGGCTATATTATCTTTCGCTGCATAACATGTCACTGCTTAGCACATTTATTACCTACCCATTTCTATGGATCAAAAGTGCATGTGCTCATATACCAACTCATAATATAGCGCTTTGTTTTGTCAAGGCCAGCAAGGGTTAGTCAGCTGTATGACAGAACTTACCATCATTGGAAGCCATTTCCCATCATCCTCGTCATATCAAGTTGGCTAGAATCAACTCCTTGGGATTATGGGTGTGTATCACTATGGCCGCATCAACTTTTTAACATATAGTGATCCTCAGTAGATTATGAACCCTGAGAGTCCAGTCATGAGAACTATCCCTATAGCACTAGAGTTGCAGGGGGAAATACAGGAAGCAGCATATGCCCACCTCTCCAGAGTGTGCGGTGTCCCTCACCACATCACCCTCAGCTATTTGTTGGAGGAGATTCTTACCCAATTCTGTGTTTACCTTCAGTTGCAGTGAGTGCTTCTCATATGTTACCATGACTCTCCACTGAGAGTGTGTGCCTCTCTCCTCTGCACCCAATATCTCTGCCTGATGTCATGGAAGCCGGCTTGTCTCAGTGGCAGGGATGCCTGGGATGGAGGAGGACTTACCAGTCCCCATGCCAAGAAGCAGCCCTCAGTCACTGAGGCATGAGAGCCAAGAGATGAACAGCACCCTTCTGAGAGCCTTTTGCTAACCCTAGGAATTCAAGATTTTCTTTGTTTTGTTTTCCTTGTGTTATTTTAATAAAAGATGTGAGACCTCCATTCTTAACCAAATTTTAAGCACACAATATTGTTAATGATGAGCACAGTGTTGTAATTATGTCTAGAATGTTTGAATATTTCATAATTGGAACTTTGCACCTGTTGAACAATAACTTTCCATGTCCCTTTCCCCCAACCCCTTCAACCATCATTCTACTTTGTGCTTCTATGAGTTTGACTATTTGAGATGCCTCACGTAAGCTGAGTCATGTAGTATTTGTCTTCTGTGACTGGCATATTTCACTTAATGTAATATCCTCAAGGCCTATGCATGACAGTATTCACTTCTCTGAAGGGAAAAATAACAAAAGCTTCATTATCACAAGGTTTCTCTTACATGATATACCAAAATTATAAATAGAGCAAATAAAAGATGGATGATAGGAAGTAGGGAAGTATGTCTTTCTCAAAGGGGAACAGGATCAGCAGATGGAATGGGGGAAGGAAAGGGGATGAACAAAGCAATTAAGATGTGCAATGTATGTGTATCAGCTCCACACAACATTATGGACTGCAAATATGTATCCATCAGTGGCCATTACAAGGTGTCCGGCCAGCGGCGCAGAGAGTAATAAAACAACAAAACACTTTTACTGTGAGGTCACGGAGAAGATTGACAGAGAAAGAGAATCTTCTGGGGGGCTGGTCATGGGGACAATGGTTAAATATGGTCAGGGGGACAATGGTTAAATATTTAATTTATGGTTAAATATGGGTTTAGGGGGTAGGCTAGCTGATGTAGCAGGCTAGCATTGGGTAGGAGTGTGGGAAAATGAAACAGGATATTACATAAAGGGGAGTAGGAAGTTGTAATTTGACTCCGGGAAGAAGGGTGGGGTTTAGCACATGGCCTCTAAGGGCCAGTGCCATATTGGCCATAGCATATAGTCTCCAGTAGGTGGCGCCACAGCGACTCTAAAGGAATTATGAAGACCTACCAGACATTTGTTATTTCTTCATGTTGGGTATTGTGAATAGTGCTGCAGTGAACTTTAGAGTTTAATCTTCTAGCAGGTTAAGTGTTTCTGTTTTGACATTCAGTTCTTTGATTCTTTTTGATTTTAGTTCATTACATGGTGAGAGACATGGATCTAGATTCAGTCTTCTGCATGTGCATAGCCAATTTTTCCAGCACCATTTATTAAAGAAGCTACCTTTCCTCAAGTGTATGTTTTTGGCTCCTTTGGCAAAGATCACATAGTTCAATACTTAGGAATTAACTTAAGGAAATGAAAGACATACTCTGAACAGCAAATCAAAAATGACATGAGAAAATGAAAACAACCCGTGTTCTAGGAAAGGCAGAATTTTGTTTAAAAGTTCTCAGCCATTTCTGCTTCAACTATCTTGCTGACTCCATTCTCTTTCTTCTCTTCCTGTATTCTAATTATGAATATTATACCTTTAAATTAGCTCTCAATTCTTGGATGCCTATTGTTAGGTTACATAAATTAACTATTGTGATGTCTCTTTGAGAACTGACATCTTTTTTCATGATAATTTTCCCTGCTTGAAATTTGCATTGCCTTATTTTTTATTTTAAAGATAAGAGAACAAAAAGACATTAACAAACAAACAGACATACACAAAACAACACCCAAACAATAGAAGGAATACAGAATTTCATACGAGGTGACAGGAAGTTAACAATGGTTATTGTATTATATATTGTTATCTTCAAATTGGTTTTTCAGTTAAACAAATATAGGCATGTAAGAATGATCAAACAATTAAACACTAACTGTCCCTTTCAGTAAAGCAATAGAAGTCAGTGGTACAACTCTCTCAGCTATCCTGAGTGTGTATGTGTATATATATATATACATGTTTTTTCCTTCTTTCTTATTATCTTTTCCCTCATCCCAGTTGTTCCTTTCCTTTGAACAGTTTCTTTCATTTTCACAATATCCACTATACCCTTCAGATTTTATTCACTCTTTCAGGTTCTTACACTTGTGAGATAGTAAGGTATTTACACATGCAGGTCTGATCTATTTCACTTATAAGTATGGACCCTAGTTGCATCCATTTACCTATGAAAGCCTCAAGTTTATCTTTCTTTATAGTTGAGTAATATTCTATTATGTAAAAATACCATTCTTCCGTTGATTTTTTATCCATTCCTCAGTTGATGGGCATTTGTGTTGCTTCCAGGATTTAGCTATTACAAATTGAGCAACTATAAACACCGGTACACTATAAACATGGTGTGATGTTTGTAGTTCTTCTGGAAAAATACCCAGAAGGGAAATAGCTGGGTTGAATGGCACCTCCAGTCTTAGATTACTGAGGAATCTCCAGACTGCTTTCCACAGTGGCTTCAGCAGTCTCAATTCCCACCAACAATGGAGAAGTGTTCCTTTTTTGCCACAGCCTCACCAGCATTTGTTATTGGTTGATTTCTTGATGATAGCCTTTCTGTCTGGGTGAGATGGAATCTCAGTGTTGTCTTAATTTGCATTTCTCAAATAACTAATGATGAACATTTTCTCATATATTTATTTGCCATTTGTATTTCTTCATCTGAGAAGTGTGCATTCATCTCAGATGCCTGTTTTGGATTGGGTCTTTAAATTTGGGGGTGGCTGATTTTTTTTTAGTTTTTTATATGTTCTAGATAGAAGTCCTTTGTCTGAGGCACAGTCAGCTAATTTTTTCTCAATTCATGGGTTTTCTTTTTACTCTGCTGGTGAGTTCTTTAGATGTGCAAAAAACTTCTCAATAAGATGAGATCCCAGTTGTTGATTCTTTGAAGTATTTCTTGTGCCATTTGGTTTTTGTTCATGAACTCTCTGTGTACTCCTATGTCTTCAAGATTTTTACCTACTTTCTCTTCCAGGGGATTTAGTGTTTCTGTTTTAATATTTAAATCTTTGATCCATTTTGATTTGAGTTTGGTGCATGGTGATAGACATGGGCCTAGATTCAGTCTTTGGCATGTGGTGAGCCAGTTTTTCCAACACTACTTGTTAAAGAGGCTATCTTTCTTCCAGTGAACTTGTTTGGCACTTTTGTCAAAAATAAGCTGCCTGAGTGTGTTTGTGGTTTTGGCTGCACCTTCCAGTCTGTTCCAGTGATTCTCGGGTCTTCTTTTTTTGCCAGTACCATGTTGATTTTATCACAGTGGCATTGTATCATAATTTCAAGTCAGGGATTTTGATGCCATCTGACTTGTCTTTGTTGCCCAGGATTGTTTTTGCTATTTTGGGTCTCTTTTGGTTCCAGATAAACTTTAGGAATGTTTTCTGTAGATCTGTGAGGTATACTAATGGTATTTTAATTGGGATTGCATTGAATCTGTACAACAATTTTGGAAGAATGGCCATTTTCACAATGTTGGTTCTTCCTATCCATGAGCAAGGAATATCTTTCCATTTTCTGAAATCTTCTTCAGTCTCCCTTTTCAGAGTACTGTAGTTTTCACTGTGAAGATCTTTCACTTCTTTGTTAGATTTATTCTTAAGTATTTCAATTTTTTGGATGCTATTGTGAAAGGTATGGTTTCCTTAATTTCTCTCTCAGTGTGTTTATTGTTTGTCCATTTAGTATGATGCTGACTGTTGGTTTATCATAGATGGCTTTGATCAGGTTTTCATGAAGTTCTTCAGTTGTTCTTTGCTGTGGAAGTATTGTATTTCTCCCTTAAATTTGAAGGATAGTTTTACAGGATACAATAGTCTGGGTTGGAAGTTGTTTTGTTTTAGGACCTGGAATACTGCACTCCAAGCTCTTCTTGATCTAATGGTTTGTGGTGAGAAATCTGCCATGATTCTGATGGGTTTTCCTTTGTAGGTGATGTTTCTTTTCTCTAACAGCTTTTAATATTCTATCCTTCTGTGGGATTTCTGGGATCTTGCTTATTATATGTCTGGGTATAGTTTTATTTGGTTATGGCTTGTTGGCATTCTATATGCCTCACTTACTTGTATGGAAGATTCTTTTTCCATACTTGGAAATTTGCTGCTATTACTTCAGCAAAAAGTCTTCTTATGTCATTTGTGTTGACTCCTGCTGTTTCATTGATGCCTGTCAGTCTTACATTGTTTCTCTTTGCATCATCTTGCAGCTATTGAATTATTTCCTGCTTCCTTGTAATTTTTAAGAGAGCTTTCCTTTCACAATTGTTAGCTCAATGCTATCTTCAAGATCAGAAAGTCTATTTTTGGCTTCATTCAAATTATTTTGCCAGCTTTTGATAGGGGTTTTGATTTCCTGGTTATCTGTATGAATGTGTTTCATGCATTCTAGTTCTTTCTTATATTGTTCAGTTAACGTTTCCATTATTTTTCTATGCTTGTCTATTTTTTTATATATGTCCTCTTTAGATGTGTTGAGCAATTCTTTCATTATTGTTGTCAATTCCTTTTTTTTTTTAACCTTAGAGATTATTTCTGATCTGATTTCTTCTATGGCCTGATGGAGTTTTTTCTTTACTCCAGTTTCAATCATTTCAGAGATTTCAGGTGTGTGACTTTTGAGTTCTTCTATGTCAATACCTCCTGGATTTGTTCTGGTTGGGGTGGAGTTCTAAGATTGTATTTTGGTCCTTCATCTTGTCATTGTGGATATCAAAGGTGAAGTGCTGGGCCTCACCCTTCCCAGGAAGCTCACTAGAAGGTCTCTAGGGCCCCTAGATTCCTTGGTTGTCAGGCTTGCCCCATAATGGCATCAGGAGGTGTCCCACTGGGTCCAAGATCCCCAGGCTGTTGATGGAATGCACAACTCAGACGAGAGCCCTGATGGCAATGAAGCACTGGCCTTTGGGACCAGGGTTCCCAGGCATTTGACTGAGGATGTCTGGGCCTCAGGCTGACCCACAATAGTGGTGGAACATGCATGGCTGGATCGGGGTCCTCAGGCAGCTGAAGGGGCTAACCTGTCTCTTAGGACCTGGGGCACAACCCACAATGTCAGTGGGATTTGGAACACCTGTCTGAGTTCCCCAGGCAGATGACTAAGTGTTGAGTTGTTCTTGTCTTTCTAGGACCTTGAGGTACATCATTAGGGTATTTGTTTGGGATTGTATCTTTTTTAATATGTGTATATATAGCTATAAAATTTCCTATTAGAACTACTTTCATTGTTTACTATAAGTTTTGGTATGCTGTGCTAACAATGTCATTTTATTCTAAGAATTATTTTTATTTTTCCATGATTTCTTCTTTGATCCATTGATTACTCAGTAGCATATTATTTCATATCCATGAGTTTCTGTATATTCTATGGCTCCTTTTGCTGTTGATTTCTTTTTTTCCCTGCTAGTGTTTGGATCTGGAATGTCTTTTTAAAAATTAAGTTTATTGGTACAATTTAGAAATACATAATGATCACATTTATCCTAGGGAATTTGTAACTGTACAAGATATATCTTAATTCCTCTTTTTGCCCCATTCTTCTCCACTCCTTTCAGTTCCTCTTCCCCTACTTATTTACACAATCCTTGTTTCTATTTTATCCTGCTTTTCTCATTTTTTCTTTCCACCTTTCCTTTCTCCCTCCCCCTTCCTAGTTTTCCTTTCCTTTTGATTGATTTCTTCCTATTTCACAGTACATGTTATACATTTTAGTTCTTATTTACACTTTCAGCTTCTCACACTGAAGAGACAATGTGATATTTACACATGTGCATATAATTTATTTAGCTTAAGAGTATGATCTCAAAGTGCATCCATTTTACCTAGAAATGTCTCAAATTTATCTTTCTTTATCTCTGAGTAGTACTTCATTGTAGAAAAAACTACATCTTTCCTATCCATCCATCAGTTGATAGGCATTTGAGTTGTTCCAAGATTTAACTATTACAAACTGTAGTCCTATAAACATGGGAAAGCAAATATTACTGTGGTATGACGCTTTTAATTCTTTTGGGAATAGCTGGGTCAAATGTGACCACTACTGTTAGTTTTTTTTTAGGAATATCCACACTGATTTCCAAAGTGGTTGCACCAGCCTGTAGTCCCACCAACAATGGAGAAGTGTTCATTTTCCCCCACAGTCCCACCAGCATTTGTTATTGGTTGATTTCTTTATAATACTCATTCTTTCTGGAATGGAATCTCAGCATTGTTGTCATTTGCATTTCTTGAATGACCGGTGACGTTGAACATTTTTCATATATTTTCTGTTTGTACTTCTTCATCTGAAAAGTATGTAGTTATCCCAGATGCCCATTTTTGGGTTGGGTCTTTAAATTTGGGAGGCCTCATCTTTTAAAATTCTTTGTATGTTCTAGATTTAGTCCTTTGTCTGAAAAACAACTGGCTAAATCGTTTTTCCTCTCGGTGGGTTGTCTTTTCACTCTGTTGGTGATTTCTTTTGTTGTGCAAAGGCTTTTTAATAAAATGAGATTCAAGTTGTTTCTTCTTTTTAGTATTTCCTGTGCAATTTGGGTTTTGCTAATGAAGTCCTTACCTACACTTATGCCTTCAAGAGTTCTACCTATTCTCTCTTCCAGTAGATTAGTGTTTACATTTTATCACCTAAGTATTTGATCCATTTTGATTTTAGCTTACTGCATGGTGAGATGCGTGGGTCTACTTTTAGTCTTCAGTATGTGGAAAGTCAGTTTTCCCTGTTTTATTAAACAGGTTATCTTTCTTCCAGTGAACTTGTTTTACCCTTTTGTCAAAGATAAGGTTGCTGAGTGTGTATTGAGTTGTTTCTACATCTTCTAATCTGTTCCTGTGATCCTTGGATCTATTTTGTTTTGTTTTGTTTCATTTTGGTTTTTGTTGGTCATGCTTCCTTACTATTTTTAGGAAATCTTTCTATTCATGATCTCTAACCACAATCCTGTTTTCTACACCTGAGATTTTGTCCTCACATTGCTGCATTCTGCTGTGCATACTTTCAATGGAATTTTTAATCTCCATGATATTTGTTTGCATCAGTTTCATGGATTCCATTTCTTCCTTATGTTGGGCACTCATGGTTTCCATCATTTCCCAAGCTCTTCTTTTTTATCTGTATCTACTACAGATTCATTCAGTGAGTCCTTCATTTCGATCATCATTTCTTCTTTTACCTGACAGATTATTTTTTCTGTAACCCATTCACCTGCTTTTTTTTTTTTAACTAATGGTGTTTTTATTTCAGAAAATTCAGGTGAGTGGCTTACAATTTTCTCTACCTCCTTGTCCCCTGGACTTACCTTGTGTGAGCTTGAGGTCTGGGATTGTACTTTTCTTCTGTGTCTTGTCATTTTCTATTTTTAAATTTTGTTTTGTTTTCCATGTTGATGCTTTATGCTAAGCTAGTCTAGGAAACGTCCATTCTTCAGAGATGTCTTCTAGGTATGGGGCTTCTTGCTTTTTATGTCTACCGCAGCATCCTACCTTCTGTATTTATTAAGGATCAAATGTTTCTGTCTGTTTGGATCATCACCCATTCCTTTGCTACTGGTCTATGGTGATTCTTATGACCCTAGACAATCACATTGTTGTCATCCAAGAACAAATGATTACAACAGGTATGACATCCTGATTAAAGTAGTACAGTTAGCAATAACATGAAGAACAGCTTAGAAATTGACAAACTGTGGTAATTATTACTGTGGTACTTTTAACTGTAGTGGCAAGACCTGTAGTTTATAACAAAATCTAACATAAATCAGGAACTTATAGGCAAGGATTTGTCCCTTAATTGAGTGATTTTACCCTGTGGTGGCAAGATTTAAGAGGAATATGGGACAGAACAGAGACAAATGAAGACAAATATGGTAGATGCAAGGCTGAGGGACAAAAAAATGATTGCACAAGCTTTGGAAAACCAGCAAAGAGGGCAGAAGAAAAAGAATAGACTAGAACTGAATTGAGTAGAAAAAAATAAAGGTAAAAACCTAAACAAACAAAAAAAAAAATTAAAAATGACCAGACAGAAAAAGAGAATGAAACAAAGACAAAAAATTCCTCTGGTGTCCACAGTTCTGTGGTAGTGTCCAAGTCAGAGCCAAGCCTGCAGTAGTATTAGTGCTGGATGTAGGGCTAATCTTGTCCTCTGGATATGGAAGGCTGGGGCCAGAGTCTTCAGCCAATAACTTTCTGTATAACCCTCAGCTGCCTGCTGTCTGCTTACCCTGCTTATCTCTATGTCTCTCTCCCAGTTTCTGTGGTGCCTTCTGAAAGAGCCAACTCAAGGCTGCTCCCAGTCTCATGCACACTTCTCACCCTTGCCGAGGTGAGGCTCCTTCTCACCCTTGCCGAGCTTCCTCAGTTCCGCTTCCACTGACATGTCTTTGTCCTGTCAGGCCGCCCAGTGCAGGTTTGGTGGGATGTTGCAGACTAATTCTGCTCCAACCATTGCCACCCAAGGCTGCTTGGTCCCACTTCAATCTGCCATTCTGCAGGGAAAGTGCCAGCTTCCAACTCATTGCTCTGCTGCAATGCAAGCCTGCTTAAATCCTGCATTCCTCTGTCAAGCACTGGTCTTGGAGTGAGAGGGGTCTTTCTCTTCCACTCTCTAACTTCACTATTGCTGCCACTGCAGTTCCTAATCTTGTTATCTCTAAAGGTTCTGGGTAGCCACTCTGGTGCATGACAAGAAACAAAACAAATGTGGCAGATTGTTAGAAAGGGAACAGTTCAGTCCAGTGGAATTTGTTGCCAGGCTGTAGCATCCTATTTGGAAGGCAAAAGAGGCAGGAGGCCTAATATCCCAAGTCTATCCTGTGTGGCTTGAATTAGCAACACTATTTCAGTTTACATTTTTAAAAAAAATTCCAAGTATGGTAGTCCTGCTGTGCTTGCATGTAGCTGACCCACTTGCAGCTCTGTGGCCTGGATCACCATTTTATTAAATCCTATGTCTATATTTTTTGAGCTACAAGTCTATTATTTCAGATAGATTTGAGCATCAGAATGTTTCAGCATGTTTTATAGCCCAAGATATTATCTTAGAGAAGTTCCATTTGCTGTTGAGAATTTGTATGTTGTTGTTTGATGAAGCATTCTTAGATATCTGCTAAATTCATTTGTTCCATGGTGCTGTTTAACTCTGTCCTCGAGTGTTTTTAGTCTGTTTGACTTCATTGTTAGAGTTGGGTACGGCCCATGGTTGTATTGGTGTCTATCTGTCCTTTTAAGTTTAGTAGTTTTTATTTGACAAAGTGAGTGTGCCAACATTTAGTGCATATTTACAATTGTTATCTCTTCCTGTTGAATTAGTCTCTTTATCAGTATACAATATCCATCTTCGTCTGTTCTGATCACTTTTTGGCTTAAAGTTTGATGTGTCTGAAAATAAGATAGCTACTCCTGCCTGCTTTTGTCTCAGATGAATGGAGTATCATTTTTCATCTTTTTGCTTTCAGTCAATGCCCTTCCTTTGGAATGAGATGTGTCTCCTGTAGGCAATATATGGTTGCATTTTGTTTTCCAATCTAATATGCCAGTCTGTATTTGATTATGAAGATAAAACATTGACATGGAATTATTATTGAAAGGTTGTGTCTAGGATGTCCCCCGAAAGCCTCATGCAGTCTTGGGATGGGCTTCTACAGTTTTTTGATTGGTTCATGGTCCAATTCTGAGATTATAGTTGTGAGTGCTACACCCACCCTGAGGCAGGGAGCCTGCATATAATATAAGGGAGGGAAAGAGGCTTGCTCTTGCTGCTCCTCCCCTTTTGTTCATGTTGCTTTTGCTGTTTTCTGCCACCATGAACTGTTGCCCTGTTCCATGTGCCACTCTGCCTTGGAGCCAGCTGAATATTGACTGAAACCTCCACAAACTGTGAGCAAAATAAATTTTTTCTTCCTTAATTTTGGGCATTGGATATTTTGTCTCAGTAATGAGAGAAAAGTAACCAAGACAGAATTTGGTACTGAGAGTGGGGTCATTGCTATGACTATACTTGACCATGTGGTTCAAGTGCCTTTGAGAAATGGCTTGTGGAAAGAGTTTGGAAAGGTTTGGAGATGTTGCCTGAAAGAGCAGAGATGGAATACTTTAGGCTGTTCTGTATAGGAGATTCTGTTCAGAGTTCAAAAGACCACAATGCTGATAGAAATCCTGCCAGTAAAGACCAGGCTTGGGAGGTTTCTTCTGGGAAGAAAGACTGCATTGGTTGTTGGACTCCAGATAATGTATGTTATGGTTTGCCAAAAAGTTTGTCTGCCTTTTGCTTGTGTCCAGAGATTTTGCCCGTGACTAAGATTAAGGGCAGTAGACTAATTAATCTGGAGGGCAGATTAAACCTCAAGGCAGTCAAATGTTGAAGTGGTGGCACAGCTATTGTTGGGGGCTTTTAGCCAGATTTATGTTGTGAATCAAGAACAACAATCTCAGCAGGGTGATTTAAAACATTGTGAGTTTGGCCAGGAAAAATGCTCCAGTAAAACTGTGGACTGCAAAGATATAGCTAAGGAGATCTTGATTGCTGAGAAGGAACAGAAGAATATAAAAGATGGCCTGAAGGCATCACAAGAAGCAGCAAGTCCCCACCCTTTGCAGCCTCAAACCTGAAAAAGTGGAAGAATTTGCTTTGAGGAGAAAGCTGCAGAGCACCATGTTCCCAAATGGCGGCCGCCAAGCCAAGCTCCAGAATGGCAACGGAGGCCACATCAGGTTCCAAAATGACAGTGGCATACAAAATTTGTTCCTCAGAATTGGATTCAGAGTGCTCAGTAATCCAGACACTCAGCCCCTACAACAAAGAGGAAAGAAACCCTGGCTATTGCTCTAGCTGGCAGCAGATGTTGGCATTATCAATGTGGTGTATGCAGAATGCAAGAGTTCTGAGGTTAAAGAGGCTTCCACCTAGATTTCAGAAGGCCTGGGACGCCAGGGAGTGTGCCTCTGAGAGAGCAGTGTGTGAAGCTATGAGTATGAAGTTAAAGGTGCAGTGGAGAACTCATAAGTTTGGAAAAACCAGGAGTGTGAATCATCTAATGAAAACTACAAGGATTGAGCAGAGCAGGCCTAAGAGACAAGCCCTAGGTGCTACAACCACTAGAAGTGCCAAAGGGGTGGAGCCATGTAAGGGCTTTGGAGCTTATGATTTATCACAGATTGCTTCAGATGTCCCACGTGGAATGACAGGACTTAATGTTTGCCTTGCTGAATTTTAGACTTGCTTTTGTCCCAGTGCTTTATATACCCCTGTTTGTATCTTTTGGAATGGTAATTTTCATCTCATGCCCTTGAATGTTGGAAGTGTTTGACTTTTCATTTGTACAGGGTCTCACAGCTAAAAATTTGCCTTAGATCTTGGAGGAGCCTTGGGACTTGGACTTTTCAGCAATGCTGAGACTCTTAAGACTTTGGCAAATCTTAGAGATAGACTAAAATGCCTTTTACATAAAGGGATGTATGAGTCTTTGGGGGGCTGAGGTGGAATGTTACGGTTTATGTCTAGATGTCTCCCCAAAGCCTCATGCAGTCATGAGGTGGGCTTCTAGAGTTTTTTGATTGATTCATGGTCCAATTCTGGGATTATGGGTGTGAGTGCTACACCCAACCCGGGTGTTGGCAAATAGCTTGCCAACAATATAAGGGAAGGAAAGAGGGTTGCTCTTGCTGGTCCTTTCTTTTTGCTCCTGTTGTTTTTGCTATTTTCTGCCCACCTAAACTGTTGCCCTGTTCCAAGTGCCACTCTACCTTGAAGCCAGCCAAGTATGGACTGAAACTTTTACAAATTGTAAGCAAAATAAACCATTTCTTCCTTTTTTTTTTTTTTTTTTTTTTTTGTTTTGTTTTGTTTTTTCTCCGGTACCAGGAACCGAACTCACGACCTTGCGCTTGCCAGGCAGGCGCTTTGCTGCTGAGCTAAATCCCCAGCCCCTACCATTTCTTCCTTAATTTTGTGTGTTGGGTATTTTGTGTGAGCAACGAGAGAAGAATAATCAAGACAAAGTTGTTTATTGAATTTTGTCATTATATTAGTCTTCCAATGCTCATTTAAATTTTTTATCCTTTATTTTACTACTCTACCAAGTAGATGTATACTTTCCACTGGGCTCCTTGTTCTTGGTAGCCTCACTGTCTGTGTCTAAGATTTCTTAAGTATTTTTTGCAGCACTGCTCTAGTGGTCATGTATTCCTTTAGGATTTCTTTGTTGTGAAAAGTCTTTACTTCTATGTCAATTTTGAGGGAGAATTTTGTAAAATATAAAAGTCCGGGTTGACAACTGTTTTCTTTTAAGGCTTGAAAAACTTCAAGTTCTCCTGGCTTTTCAGATTTGTGATGAGAAATCTGCAGTTATTTTGATGGGTCTGCCTTAATATGTTACTTGGTGTTTTTCTCTAATAGCTTTTAATATTCTCTGCTTTTGTTGAACTTCTGAAATTTTAATTGTGATGTCCCATGGAAAGTTTCTTTTCTGATCCTAGCTATTTTCTGGTCTATTTGCCTCTTGCTCTTGAATATTGAATTATTTCCCTAGATTTGGACATTTTCTGCTACAATTTCAGTGAATAAATTTATGCCTATAGAGCCATCCTGAAATGTTTCAATTCTCAGGTTGATTTTTTTGAATCATCTAGCAGATGTTGGATACAGTTTGCCTAGTATCTTATCATCTTTAGGGTATCATTGACTTTACAGTCCTCAACATCTATCTTGTCTTTTTTTATTGGTACCAGGAATCAAACTGAGGACTTTGCCCTTGCCAGGCAGGCACTTGTGTCACTGAGCTATATTCCCAGCCCTACCTTGTCTTCTGTTTATAACAGTCTGTTCTCACACTAATCAAGTCTGCTTCCCATATTTTCTACTGAATTTTTCCTATCATATATCTTTCCTTTCCTTTCATAATTTCTAATTCTTTTCTGAAGTGGCCATTTATTTCTGTTTAACTCATTTAATTTGTTGTTGGTTTTTCTTTAACTCATTGAGTGTTTTATTAATAAAATTCTTTATTTAGTTAAATCTTTGAGATTGTTAAACAACTTATACATTTGCTTTTATGTTTCTTCTATCTCTTCAAATATTTTAACCATTTGGTTTATTTTTTAACTTTTTTGCAATAATTTCCTCTGCTTCAGTGTCTTTTAGGGAGCTAGTTATTGGGGACATTCTATTGCCTTGCTGTCTTACATTTATATTGCTTTTGTACTATAGATTAAAGAGTAATTAGAGTAGAGAAACTCCACTACTACTATGGAGAACTCTTCACTTAAATGCTGTCTCTCTCTGATGTGTTTTTGCATTTGCATATGTTCTCATCTTGATACTTCTGTTCAACATATACAACATAATATTTGAGGATCCCATTCATGTCCAAGCATCTTGTGGGGGCTTGATCCCCAGTACCACTCAGAGTGAAGAAAATGAAGAAACAAAGGAAGGAAAAACAGAGCAAAACACATATCAAACAAATAATGAAATTATAGACTTAAATGCAAACATATCAATGATTACACTAAATGGAAAAGACTTACCAGTTAAAAGACAGAGAGTGTGCTGTGGGTGTAGCTCAGTGACTGAGGACTTACCTAGTATGCATGAGACCCTGGGTTTCATCCTCAGCACAGCTGCAACAACAACAACAACAACAACAACAACAAAAAGGAAGAAAAAATTGCCATGAAAAATACGGAATGATTCTATTTTATGAGGTAACTAAACTTACAGAAGTGACTACACAGGGCTGGAAAAGGGACTCATAGCATGGATAGAGTCCTGGTTTGTAAGATATGAATGAGTTGTAGAAACCTGTCCTGCAGTGATATGCATATAGTTAGCATTACTTCACTGTCCTTGCAAACACCAGTAAAATATAAACTTTCTGTTATGCATTTTTGAGACAAGGTCTTGCTATGTAGTTCTAGCTGCCCTGGACTCACTATGTACCCCAGGGTGGCCTCAAACACATAGAGATCCTCCTGCCTCAGCCTTCCAAGTGCCAGGATTACAGGCATGCACCACCACACCTGGCATATGTTTTTCCTTTTTACCATAGCAAAAAGTTAGAAGCTATCTTATTTGTTTTTAAAATGACAAAAATGAATAAAATATGAACAAAATGTGGTTTAAATTATTTTCATGTTCATATGGTACATTCACTAAGATCTTTTCCTGGATATTAAGCCAACCCTAATAATTTCTAAATAATTGAAGTCATACATTAAGAATGTTCTCTGACTATAACTATGTTAAGCTAGAAATAATGAAAGATAATTAGAAAATTTCCAACTACTTGGAATTTAAACAATGCACTTCCAAAACCCTCTATACCAATAGAGAGTCAAGAGAAATATTTTCATATTCTGAATCTAATTAAAATGAAAATATGAGATCAACAATAATGGAGTAAAGGCCAACAGCAAAATACAGCCTTTCTGGGATCTGGAATTGAGAGACCTACAAAACAATTTAGCAAAGAGAAAAAGAACTGAGGCTCCTGGAATCAAGAAAGAGCCAACAGGAAAACTGAAAACCAGAGAGAAACTAGAGAAAGTGAAGACAATACAAATTTTTTTTAGATGAAGCAGTTTGGAACACTAACCTCAGCTCTTAGGGAAGTGGTTTTATCTCCACAAAAACAAGGTAACCCTGGAGAGGATCATGATCCCCAGGAAGAAACAACAAACCAACAGTTCTAGCCCCAACAATTGCCTAAAGTTATTGTAAGGTGCAAATACAGTGTGGGATTTTACTCTGAAAATGCCTCCTTCCTTATGGCAGGTGAGGGTTGGAGAAGAAATTCACTGTGGTATCTGGCATACTTGATAGTGATACAGTCAAAAGCTGTTTTGGGAAGGGGATTATTGTTTAGGATTGAGCTACTCTTTGAATCAGAATTCACAGAGCAATAACCCTCTGAGTCTCTGGGCCACTTTACTACAGTGACTGGGTGGGAAATGTCCACAAAAGATAGTCACAGAGAAAGAACAAGCTAGTGATGGATTCCTTAAGAGGTTTAACAGTACTGAACTCATAGTGTAAAGGACACAGCAGTCCCACCCTCTGCAGTGAGAAGCCAGGCCAGTTGTGTGGCTTTTCTGAGGGGTCTGAGTCTGTAAGTGCTGACATTAAGCCCAGAGGACTTCCTGGCACCCCTCACACCATACTTCAGCACAGAGCTCAGTGGTCTGTTTGTTTTTCCTACCTGCCCAGCAGGGATATGCCTTGATTCAGACAGTTGCTATATCCTGGCTTTAAATCTTCTTTTCTGATGTCAAGTTGAATAAGTTCTACTGATCTATTTTCTGATTCACTCACCAATTAATATGTCACCTCCACTATGCTTTTGGGCTCTTTCAGTGAGTTTCACATTTCAGTTATTATATTTTTAAATTCTAATATTTATTTCATTTTTAGTTATCATGACTAAACTCTTCTATTTTTCTATTAATTTTGAGAGTGCTTGAAATTTCTTCTTGAACATTTTAAATAGCTGACTTAGAGTCTGTCCAATAATTCCAACGTCTGTGTCATCTCAGTGTTTGTTTTCACATGAGAATTGAGATTTCTCTGGATTTTTGGTTGCTAACCAGTCTTGACTAAGATATAGTTTTGAGGCCTGAAACTTTTGAAATCCTCTGGAGAGTGTTGATGTATTTGTTTTATCAAGACATTTACTTAGTCAAGTCCAGCCATCTGTTGTGTCCCATCATCTACAGTGAGTGGCTTCTACATCAGTTCGATTATCAAAACCTTGGCAGAGCTTCTCACATTTGTTTCGCATTGCATCACTCACAGGTGGTCTGGGTTCTGGCCAGAATCTGTTAATTCAACTTTGAAAGTCTTTACAGATTTGTACCATCTCCAATCACGTGCAGTTGTACCATAAACCTGGTATTTAACTACTTAATGTCATTTAGCTACTTAATGTGGTGTGTGAAAGTCTTATCACAACCTTCCCAGCACATTTCATTTCCTAGAGGTTCCCCTTCTCGGTTCTGTAGCCTGAGACGTGGGCCTTGGTTATCCTCTACTGTGATTGACCCTGTAAGAGGCAAGAGATAGAGGACAAAATTCAGAGTTAACTACTACTACATTTCCGAGTCTAGTCTTTTTTCCAACTGCCCTTTAACAGCTGCTTCATAGATTCTGCTTCATTGCTGCACATAGAAGAGACAGGGTGGCATTTTCCCTGCTTGTCTGGAAGTGGTTCCAAAAATTATTCATTTATTTTCTTATTTTCACCCACCATCTCCACCTGAATTTGACCTCATTTTTGGCCCCTTCTAATGTTACTTCCCCTCCCTTTTTCTCTAGGCAAGACCTTTGCTATACTATATGCTGCTAGTAACACACAGGTACCACATACATTATATTCTACATTACTGATACCATATTGCTCAATGACTGTTGTGTTGAAACTTCCTTGCATAGCCCTATCCTGAGATCAAGGAATAGGTTTAGGGAATACCTCATCACTACTTTACTGCATCAATTACTAACACATCAGCAAGGTAATGCAGGCAAGATTTTTTTTTCCCCAAAGACATGTTAGCTTCACAGAAAACATTTCTAAGTTGATCTAAGCAATGGAGAAACCACTCCATGAAGGATTAATTATCTGCTAATTTTCCCTGCTGAAGTGACCTAGAGGCTAGAAGATGAACTTTCTGTCTTAAGCCCAAGTGTGCTGAGAAATGTGATTTGGTATCTCCTTAGAGTGTTCAGGGATGGTAGGGATTTGGAGCCTCCCTAGAGAATGCTGTCACAGTCCTGAAAGTGTCCTGCCACAATTAGCATTAACTAACTTGGAAGCTAGTTCTGTTCATGGCTTTCAAGTGCCAGTTGGCACAGAAATAAATAACTTTCACTTTCCTCTCCCCCCTGTCTCCATTCTTCCTACCAACAGCTTTAGTCTAATAAGCACCCCATTTCAGCCTATTACATACTGTATCAATTTTATTTTGCTTTACCTTATTTGGGGGTATAAAACAGCTTAGTATTTGCTCGCTTCATCTCCTTCACTTTTAAGCTTCTTCAATAACTAACCTACACTTCAGGGAAAAGAACTGAAGTGAATGCCAAAAGAATAATAAATATGGCATTAGTTCTCAAAGTGTGGTCCCTAGACCAATAGCACTCTGTCACCTAAGAACTTGTTATACATGGAAATTCTTGGGTCCTACCTATAGCTTGAGAAAGTCTTATGTACTCGCCCATCAATTTGTAAGTTAACAAACACGTTAGGTGATACTGGTGCATACCCATGTTTGAGAAGTACTGTAAATAAGAAGTCAACAATTGCCTGAGATGGCATATTGAGCAAGAAGCATGGTTAGGTATGGCTTGCTTGTCAAATTCTTAGGCTGCACTGTTTTATTTTTCCTCTGTGCTTAAAAACTACTTGTCTCACATCAGCCCCAACTGACTGGGTAGAATGGACAGAGTAGGTGCAGAACACATCTGCATGGGATGAGCTGACAGTGCCACAGCCTCCACCCCTCTCTAATGACCAAGTCTCTTGATTTGAATCTGTACTATCTACTGGTAACACCTTGACAGTTATTCCCAGTGATTTTTAAATATAGAAACCTACTTCTCTTTCCTCCTGGGTCATTCTTTACAGGAGTGCTAAAAGCACTTGGAAAACACATTTTTACACTTGATCTTAGCCAAAAGGCCGAGAAGCGATGGAAAGCACATTTTTAAAGACAAGACTTTACAAACAAGCATCATCATGCTCTTTATGTGTTAATTCAGTAACTCACTGAGATTTGAGATTTTCCACTGTTCTTTAATAATTCTTAATACCATAGACATTTGGGTTGGACCCAGAATGGGTTTCATTAATGCAATATATTATAAATAATCAGAATCACTTTGCCTGTGATAGGAACAGGGTTATAAACTGCATTATCTTTTGTGATAAGATAAGTTCAGTCCTTGTTTCCTTGTTTACACAGTGCTATAGCTTGGATATGGACTGAGTGAGTCCCCCAAAGATTCAAGTGTCAGAAGCTTGGTACCAGTGTGGCAATATTGGGCACGGAGGGAGCCTTTTTCTCCTCTTTGCCTCATTATCTCATCTCTTTACCTTCTCCCTCCTCCTTATTTACAGCTACTTGATGACATAAGTGTAATAGGGGCCTGTATAATTGCATTAGAGGATAAGAATTAACCATTTCTATAGACTAAACAGTACCTGTCAGTGGCATGTCAGGGTAGTCCCTAAAATTGGGCTTAGAAGATGTAAACAAAACCACCTGCAAATATATAAATATATTAACAGATTCTGACAATCTCATAGCCTCCCTCATTCATTAAATACACTTCTATCCTTCTGCATACCTCCTGTCAACACAGATATTCTCTCAATCCCTCTCAAAACCCTTTACTCCAGCCATAAAAATAATTCCAAACATAGTGAGACCCTATCAAATAAGAAAAAAACCAACAATCTGTTGCATTCAACAGAATCATCTAATCCAAAAGAAGTGCAAAGACTAGAAAATCAAAGAACATAAAACAATTTTCCATTTACTAGGATCCCCCAAAAGCAAGCAGCGGTAACAACTTTATTCCGAAAGTAAACTTTAAGCTAACGCTGGTCAGAAGGAGCAAAGAAGGCCATTGCATATTAAGGGAACAATTCAACAGGAAGCAATAACAATTTTAAATGTATATGCATCAAGTATCAGTGACCATAACTTCATAAAATAAACACTACTGGACATAAAAGACTAAAATAAATTCCAATAGAATCATAGTGGGTGACCTCAATTCACAAATAGATCAACTAGACAAACACATATCAGAGCACAATCAACTTTGGAACAAATGGACTGAGTAAATATCTACATAATGTTCTGCCCTGTCACATTCTGCTCAGAAGCATGTAGAACTTTATTCAAAATAGACATCATGCTAGTCTATAAATCCTGCTTAAATAAATACAAATCAATAAAAATCACCCCATGTATACTATCAGATCATAAAACCCTAAAACTAGAAATCAACTGCAAAAGAACCACAGAAATTTTACAAAGACCTGGTGTTATGGGTTGTGTCTGGATGTCCCCCCAAATTTTCATGTGATCACAGGGGGTAGGCTTTTTGGAGGTGGTTGAATCTAGAGTATGTTATTGTTTCATTGTCTAGTGCTGAGATTGGGAGTGTGAGTGCTATATTCACACTAGGGTGGATAGATTGCATACAATATAAGGGAGGAAAAGAGGCTGAAATGAATCAACCTCTCGAGGGTATAAAATAAACACTCTACTGTTCTTGGGTAATTCTCCTTCTCCTCCCCCATTTTTGCTCTTGTTGCATTTGTATCTTCTGCCCCCGTAAATGGTTGCCTTTCACCATGCCATCCTGCCCTGCAGCCAGCTGATTATAGACTTAAACCTCTGCAAACTGTGAGCTAAATAAACCTTTCTTCCTTAACTTTGGGTGTTGGGTGTTCTGTCTCAGCAATGACAGAAAAGTAACTAAGACACCTGGAAATTAAATAACACATCTCTGAGCACTCAATGAATCACAGAAGGAATCAAAGAAGATCTAAACAATTCCTGGAATCAAATGATAGTGTCAGTACAACATACCATAACATATAGGACACAGTGAAAGAAAATCTGAGGGAAATTTACTGCTATGAATGCTCACATTAGAAAAACAGAGTGACTGTCTTCCTGAGAAACCACTTTGAAGATACCACCACATATTACAGCAGCCATTGATATTTTCCTACTAATCTATCCATAACTGTGTTAAGTTTGTAATGTTCCTATCCTATTTCATAATGTATGTTTATTATTATGTGTTTCCTACAACAACCATTGAGAATAGTTAATGACTTTTCAATAGGTCACTCATGTATAGCTCTATTTATTTTCTTTAGAAGCCACATTGAAGATACCAAAGTATAGCACAACTCTTGATAATCTCCTACCTCTTTTGTCTCTAACTCACTATTATTTGTCTATTTGTTTTCCTGAGAAACTATTTTGTAGATAATAATACGTAAAACGATAACCATTGATAATTTCCTACCATTTTGTCTGTAATTTGTAAGTCCCCCCTATTATTATGTTATCCTTCTTTTATTCTTTAAAATAAAAATTAAAAAAAAAGAAAGAAAAACAGAGTGAGCTCAAATAAAGAACCTAGTAATTCACCTCAAGAAAAAACAAGCACAGTCTAAGCCCAAAACCTTGTAAAAGGAAGGAAAATATAAACATCAGAACAGAAATTAGTACATTTAAAATGAAAAAAACAATCAATGAACTGAAGAGCTTGTTCTTTGAAAAAAATAAACAAAATAGGCAAGTGTTGGGGGCAGCTGAAGCTGGAAAGTAATTACCCATGCAGGAGGAAGCCAGCCTGAGAACACGGGAGCTCCTTGAAGCATGTAAACAACACGTTGTAGCTTGTTAACTGATTGCTGGGCAGAGAGGCTGAAAATAATCAACCTCTTGAGGGTATACAATAAACACCCTACTGTTCCTGGGCAGTTCCGCTTCTCTACCCAGGAGAGAGGACCTCTGCTTGATCCTAGCTTTTTGTCTGTTTTTTCCTCATTCTCATCACTGTTCCTCCCCAGGCTACAGCAAGAACCCAACAGATACTTCCAACTGGTGACCACGAAGGCACCCCTGGTAGGAATAGGTGGGCAATAAGAATATTTCCCAAGAGTGTGCAGCAGAAGAGGGGAAGTGCATTTGTGAGAGCTAGTATTCAGCACTGGAGTGCATGGTACTGGCGTGTCAAGTGTAAAGCATGGGGATACATGTTCTCTAAGGCCAGAAAATATACACACTTCAAACAAGCCAAAAGAGAAAGGGATATTGAAATGCAGGTAGAGTCTCAGAACTCCCAGGAGTGTTTGTTGGATGTTTGACTCCTGAATTTAATTTTCTGGATGTTGGTTTGGAAGGGTTTTGTAACCATAAAGGATTTGGCTCACAACGTTATGCTAAAATCAATTCCCAAGCCTGAGTGGGACATGGAGGGCACAGCAACAGCGCCACTGATAGAGCCTGAACCCTCTAGCCTGGTCCAATTTAAGTGGTGGGGAACAAAAGGGACTTTTGCCCCACCAGAGAGGTGTTTCCCTGTGAACTCTATCTCACAACACCTGATGGATTTGACTGAGCCACAGGCAGCTATCCCAGCCTTTTCAGGTAGGGGAAATTTGGTCATGACACAGGTGCCTTCAACCTCTTAGGGAATAGAGCTGTCTTCTCTGTCTTCCTTGCAATTGGCATTAAAAGAAGCTAGAGGGGTGGGGGAGACCATGGAGGGTTTTCAACATATCTACTCTGTAACTGAAGTTCAACTCCCTGAAAATCCAGGACAAGTTATACATCATTATGAAGCTATACATTTTAAAATCCTAAAAGAGTTAAAACAGAAGAGACCCAGAATAGCAAAAGCAATCCTGGGCAACAAGGACAAGTCAGGCAGAATCACAATCCCTGACCTGAAATTATACTATAAAGCTACGGTCATAAAATCAACCTGGTACTGGCTAAAAAACAGGCCTGAGGATCAATGGAACAGACTGGAAGAAACAGACACAACC